>NC_034592.1:19508845-19512851 GCF_900095145.1 Mus pahari | reverse complement strand
AGACAGGGTTTCTCTGCATGGTCCTGGCTGTCCTGGAACTCACTCTGTAGACCAGGCTGGCCTCGAACTCAGAAATCCGCCTGCCTCTGCCTCCCGAGTGCTGGGAATAAAGGTGTGCGCCACCATGCCCGGCACGGGGGCAATTTTTTTAAGGTATTAATTTTAAAAAGAAAACACGTGTATGAATTGTATGAATGTGTATGCCATGGTGTCTATGTGCCCTCAAGTACTGTCTGGCAGCCCCCACCTTTAATATACCACCACGGCCACATTTCCACTTCCAAAAAGTGTCTGACCTCACATCACAGTCCATCAATCCTCCATCAAAGAGGGCAGCCCAGAGTGGGGCACATCTGGAATCTGGATGAAGCAGATGTGTTCACTAGGGCAGCACACACACTAGGGCAACACACACACTAGGGCAGCATACACACTGTCAGCACACACACTAGGGCAGCACACACACTAGGGAAGCACACACACTCTCAGCACACATACTAGGAAAGTGCACACTCTCAGCACACACACTAGGACAGCACACACACTCTCAGCACACACACTAGGGCAGCAGTGTCATGTTGAAATGCCCCAAAGTGCTTGGTTTTCTTTGCCTGTTCTCTTCCCAGGCAGATGGGCAGTGAGCCAAGGCTTACCAATGAGCATTAGCAGGGCGGCTCCCATGGCAGCACCGTGGGAAAAGTGGAGCTCCAGCACTATCTGGTAGGCCATGGGCACTGACAGGGCCCCGGCAAGCGCTGGTAGCAGGCGTAAGGACCATACAGGCACATTGCTACTGTACTCTGGAAAGGAATTGCATAGCAGAGCTGAGAGCTTGCCTACGGACACAGCAGCTCACAGACTGGCAAATGCAATCTTACAAAACTGGGAGGCACATGAGCTACTGAGGGTGTAAACTTGGGGTAAAGTCTTTGAAATGAGCTTGGGAACTTGAGTGGTGGGTAGTTTTTAGAGACTGGGTTTCACCACTGGGTATGGTAATGAACACCTTATATCCTAGCACTTGAGAGGCAGGATGATCATGAGTTCAAGGCCAGCCTGGTCTACATAGTGAGTTCCAAGCTAGCCTAGACTACGTAGTGAGACCCTCCTTGTCTAGGGTGTCAGACTCCTGAGTTCAGATGATCCTCCTGCCTCAGCCTCTCTGGGTAGTAAACATATGCTTTGGAGTCAAGGTGCCAGCTCTCACCAGGCACAGATGTGATGAGGGAGGGTTCCCGAAATTAATGCTGATTTAGCATATGTACCCCAAGTAGCTTCTAAAACCATTATGGCCACAAAGTTTATACATATAAAAGACAGTGGCTGCCAAATGACACAGGACACATGTACTGGGATGAAATAATTACAATCACAAAACACTTAAATCTTTAAGCAGACTTTTCTTTCTTTTTAACTTTTTTTTTTTTTTGGTTTTTCAAGACAGGGTTTCTCTGTATAGCCCTGGCTGTCCTGGAACTCACTCTGTAGACCAGGCTGGCCTCGAACTCAGAAATCCGCCTGCCTCTGCCTCCCAAGTGCTGTCTTTTTAACTTTTATTTATGTACAAGGGTATTTTATTTGCATATTTGACGGTCTATGCCTGGCCATTGTGGCAAACGTCCTAGAACTGGAGTTATGGATGGCTAGGCACCATTATGTGGGTGCTGGCAACCAAGTCCTGATGCTGTCCTGAAGAGCAGCAGTGATCTTAACTGCTGAGCCCCTTTAACCAGATGGTCCCTTATACACAAATAACCGGCCATATCATGGCTCAGAGCAGTAAAAGGTTAAATGCTGAGTCTGGGATGGGCATCATGTCTCTATTCTTTCATATGTAAGTTCATAAGGAGAGATAAAATCCTCACCTGCTCCAATTCGGTTCCACAGAAAGTTACCATCGAATCCCCCTAACCAACCTAAAATGAAAGAAGAACATGGGCCAAGCAAGGTGAGAAAACAAACCACGACTTGTACCCTTGAACATTTTCTTTGATAAGTTTATATTCCAGCACCTCAAAGGCCCTGGCTGTTTCTCTCACCCACCTCCTAGGGCCAGTAGCATGTGGCCAAATGGCGGCCCACTGTCATCCAGAAAGAAGATGCGCTTCATGTAGAAGGAAATGTACTGCCCATAATATACTTCATCGAAGCTGTAAACAAACACAAAACGCACCTTTATTTCCAACTAGAAAAATCGAACTGTTATTTAAGCTTTTAAAAATATTTATTTTTGGGGCTGGTGAGATGGCTCAGCGGTTAAGAGCACTGACTGCTCTTGCAAAGGTCCTGAGTTCAAATCCTAGCATCCACATGGTGGCTCACAACCATCCGTAATGAGATCTGACTCCCTCTTCTGGAGTGTCTGAAGACAGCTACAGTGTACTTACATGTAATAAATAAATCAATCTTAAAAAAATATTTATTTTTTGTGTATGGGTATTTTCCCTGTATGTCTATATATCACATGTGTGCAGTGTCCACAGGGGACAGAAGAGGGGTCAGATCCTCTGGAACTAGAGTGGGAGGCAGCTGTGAGCCCCAAGTAGATGCTGGGAACGGAACCCAGGTCCTCTGTAGGAGCTGCCAGCACAGAGTCACGTGTCCAGCCCTCTAGAAACCTTAACTGTAAACACAGACAGGAAAATAAAACCTCATGTTTGCAGCCGACTTCAATTA
This sequence comes from Mus pahari, assembly GCF_900095145.1. Classification (NCBI taxonomy): domain Eukaryota; kingdom Metazoa; phylum Chordata; class Mammalia; order Rodentia; family Muridae; genus Mus; species Mus pahari. Next base: position 19,510,175 of record NC_034592.1, on the reverse strand, counting down.
AGTGAAGAGCAATGGTCAGATCCTTTGTTCTAACTGTATTCTGTCCCCAAACACTAAGACAGCATCATGTAACCCATAGGAGCATGGTGGGAAATTCACCAAGCCCAGTGAGCATGCATGTCTTGTGGAGAGCCATTTCTTTCTCTAGGTTTTTCTCCCCTGCATAAGTGTATATGTGATATACAGGCAGTTATGTGTAGGTATGCTCATGTGTACGAAAGTGTGTGTGTGTGTGTGTGTGTGTGTGTGTGTGTGTGTGTGTGCACATGCAGGCTCAAAGTTGACACCCACTGACTTCCTTGGCCTCTCTCCACTTTATCTATTGAGACACATTCAGTCTGAAGCTTGCCATTTGGCTAGTCTGCCTAGCTAGCTTGCTCGAAATTCCCTGGCTGAGCTGGCAGTATGTTGGGATTACAGATGGAACTTACTGCCCACATGACATGTGAGGGAGTGCTCAGGATCTAAACTCTGGTCCTCACACTTGTATAGCAAGTGCTTGACCCACTGAGCCACTTTCCCAGCCTCCCCCAGCTTTTGACTTAGGTATGTGCAGGTCAAGCTCCTGACCATGAGTCTTAAGGCTAACTCCATCTCATACTCTCCCTGCCCACCAGCACCTTTCTACAGCTGTGGTCTGGAGCAGATCTGAAGATCTAGTTGAAAGGGTGGTAAACGAGGGAGGCAGAAGGACACCAAAGCTTCTTCAGATAATGAGAGACATCAGGTCTTAGGTGTGATAACGCTGCTACCGTGGTTATGTGGTCTTTGTTTTCAAGAATCCTCATCTTGCAGGGTAGGGGTGGCACACACCTTTGATCCCAGCATTTGGGAGGCAGAGGCAGGCAGATTTCTGAGTTCAAGGCCAGCCTGGTCTACAGAGGGAGTTCCAGGACAGCCAGGGCTATACAGAGAGACCCTGTCTCAAAAATCCAAAAAACAAACAAACAACCCCCAACACCCCTCCCTGCCCCCACACACAAAAAGAATCCTCATCTTGGAGCTGGAGAGATGGTTAAGGCACATGCTGATTTTACAGAGGACCTGGGTTCAGATCTCAGGACTCAGGCAGATCTCAAAGACCTGGGTCTTGAGTGACAGAGGATCTGCCATCCTCTTCTGGGTCTAAAGGCACATGTGCACATGCACAGATGGACAGACAGACACATGTACTCTTTTTTTTTTTTTTTTTAACTTTAACGTTTTCAAATCCTACTTTTAATGATGGTTTTTTTTTTAAGTTTTTTATTATTATTATTTTCTTTATTTACATTTCAAATGCTATCCCGAAAGTTCCCTATACCCCACCCCCACCCCTGCTCCCCTACCC
>NC_034592.1:19504898-19507860 GCF_900095145.1 Mus pahari | reverse complement strand
GAATCCATCTCATCATCAGCCACCAAACCTAGATACTAATGCACATGCCAGCAAGATTCTGCTGAAGGGACCCTGATATAGCGGCCTCTTGTGAGACTATCCCAGAGCCTGGCAAACACCGAAGTGGATGCTCACAGCCAGCTATTGGATGGAACACATGTACTCTTAAATAATCCTCATCTCTCAGACGTATATAGTGAGTTAGTCATAAATATGTCTAGGATTTTCTTCAAATTAATCTCCTCTAAAGGGGGCTACTGAGGTCATCAGTCTACCCATGTATATATCTGACATCTATAACAGAGTAAAAGATAATGCCTGTATTAGCTAATACACATATCCTCTCAATAACAACAGCATAGTTCCCCTCATGAACAAATTCATCAAACTGCGCGCCACCTTTCAACTGGCTAAGGAAGAGTGAGGCTGGAAACTAACTGACAGACCAAATCTTTCTCATTACAGTCCTATAGGGCAAGCCCTAAAATGTATGTATTCCAGTGGCTGTTCTGGGGGACAAAAGGGTCACACCCACACTGCTTGTGATGACTATTTCTGGTTGTCACCTTGACTACATCTGGAATGATCTACAATCTAGAAGTTGAGTGTACCTCTCTGAGAGATCTTTTGCTTAAGATGGGTGGACCCACTTCTAATTTGGCCCTTTAAGGCAGGAAGACACACTAGTTTAATCCGGATTTTGAGGTGGGAGGACACACCTTTCATTTGCAGCACACCTTCTGCTGAAAATCAATTTAAAGACCCAGAAGGAGGAAGTTTTCCTCTGAGCCTGCTAGCTCTCGCCTTGCTAGCAACTCCATGTCTTCCTTGGTACTAGAGCCTACTTCTCTGGGAATCCAGGGTACACTGAAGACCAGCTGAGACACCCAGCCTTGTGGACAGAGCAGAAAACTACTGGACTCCTGGGCTTTTCCATTCACAGTCAGCTATTGTTGGATTAGCTGGACTGCAGCCAGTAAGTCGTGATTCCAATAAATCATATGTATATATGTATAATATATTTATTTACATATACACACATGCAAACAGAGTGTTGTTATTCTAGAGAACCCTGAGCAACACAGTGCTAAAACATCCATCACCAAGAGGCCCAGAAACCCAGAATGTCTCTCTTTTGCACTGTATAGCAAGGTGATCATTGACTCTCCTCCCGATCTCTACTTACACCACAGCCCGAGGGTAGGAGAGTTGCCATAGTCGGGTAAGTAGTCCCAGGCCAGTCAGAGCTAGCAAGTTCAAATTGATGTCAACAGTCACCACTAGAGGCCGTTTCAAAAATCTTAACATTTTGCAGAAAAGCCAGCTCGGGAGGACACTCTGGAAAAGAGGGAAAGAACTACCATTAAAGTAAAGGAACAGCAGCCCGGAAACGAGGCCACAGGGTCCTAAAGCCGCCTGGCGTCACGATGAATTACAGCATAGCGGGCTGGGTTAATAGAGCCAGAAGGACTCTTCCAGAACATACCTGTTGGAGAATTACAGTTGTGTTCAAGCACAGGGTACACATAAAAACATTTGAGGGGTGAATTCAGGAATCTCAGAACTGGATACTCATTTCTACAAGTCATTCCATAAACACCCGCTGGGCACTTGCTAGGAACAATGCTAATGAATGATGTGGCCTCTCCTGTCCCTTCCCAGTGTGATTGAAAACTAAGACCCTGGGGAGCTCTGGGCACTGTCATAGCCCAGTGACCTGGATGGACTTTCCCCTCTTCTCCTGGAGGCATTCCTCTCCTCCTAGAGTTGCTTGTGCCCCGAGCCCGTTCTTTCTCTACAGTTCTTCCCACGCTGGCTTTTACAAGAGGCCACCCTGGAAACGCCTTGCTCGGCCAGGATCGCAACATCCACCGACCCTAGCGCGCCGCCCCCAAGCCGGATCCCAGACCCTAGGAGGGCTTTCGAATCTGGCACTCCAAAACCTACGAGCGTCTCTTCGAGTCCCGCAGAGTGGCTCCCCATGTGGAGCCAGGCTTGCGAACCGCCAGGCAGGCTCGACCGTTGGGGGCGAGGCCGCTCGATTACTCTGCAGCGCCCACGGATCGACGCCCAACTAGTTGTGTCTGCGCGGCCGACAGACTCTGCGGCGCGCGTGCGCAGCCGGAGCGCGAGGTAGCGGCGCGCATGCGCGGCGAGTTCAACCGCCCTGAAAGTTGGACTTACTGAGGGTCCTAGCCTTAGGGCTCCCTTTCCCCTTTTTCATAAAGCACACTGGGTTTCCACAAGTTGTTCACGTGCTCGGAGCTCTCCGTTTCGGGCCTCGCGTCTACTCCAGCGGTTTCGTTACGCAGCGCGCTGGCCGAAACGCAGGAGTAAGAGCTTTGAAGCCTCGGGTGCGTTGTACCTCCTGGAGCTGTGTGCAGAGGAAGTGATGGATCGCCTTTTCTCCACTCTTCCCACACTGGAATGCCTACGAGCTGTCTGTCCCCCCTCCTCCCCGAGGTCTCGGGCTCGCTAAGTAGAGGAGGGTGGCTTTGAACGGATGATCCTACTGCTTCTGCATCCCCAGGGCAGGTATTACAATCATGCCTTTTTAGGTGGGTTCTCATGTTTAGCTGGCAAGCCCATCCCGTACGGACTCCAGATCTCGATTCAGACTTGTTTTGCCAAAATTCAGTTTTTACAAGTTAGCTTAGTATTGGGTGACGTCCGGTTTGAGATTGTAGCAATGGGGCTGGGCGATAGATCGTTCAGTGGTTAGGAGCACTGGTTGCTCCTGGTTCCATTTCCAGCACCCACATGACAGCTCAGAATCATCTGGGACCGCATTTTCAGAGGATCTGGCAACAGGCAGTCAAGTGGTATGCAGATACACATAAAACAAGTTAGACAAGAGTGCACGGAATTAGCCGGGCGTGGTGGCGCACGCCTTTAATCCCAGCACTTGGGAGGCAGAGGCAGGCGGATTTCTGAGTTCGAGGCCAGCCTGGTCTACAGAGTG
>NC_034592.1:19491422-19504388 GCF_900095145.1 Mus pahari | reverse complement strand
TAAGTACACTGTAGCTGTCTTCAGACACACCAGAAGAGGGCGTCAGATCTTGTTACGGATGGTTGTGAGCCACCATGTGGTTGCTGGGATTTGAACTACAGACCTTCGGAAGAGCAGTTGGGTGCTCTTACCCACTGAGCCATCTCACCAGCCCCCTCATCAGGAACTTCTTAATCTACACCACCCTGCTTCACTAGATAGGGTTAACAAATGACGTAAATTGTCCAGATAGCCCTGTACCTAGGTTCCAGACGTCAGTGATGACAGAGCCTGAACCTATGACCTTGACCTTTTCCAGCCCTGATCTCATTTTTTCTTCCACAGTACAGTGCAGTCCTCCACTTGTTCCTATAGAAGCCCAGATAGCAATCAGGCAGGAGGTACAGGATAGGATGTTCATGGGTTGGCACACAGGACAGGGCGTCTTGGCGCTGCCCATTTTCAAGATGTACCTTAACCACAGGCCCCCTGTTGTGGTAGGGGGTCCCTGAGACCCAGGGAAACAAACAAAAATGACCATGTAGACCAACGAATGTCTGAATATATATTAATTTGTATGATCTACAACCCCTTCCTTGTTTAGCCTTCTCAGAGAAAGACGGCCATGTGTCCTACCTAGTCCCTGCTAAATTACTTGAGACCTTGCTCCATTTCCCCAACTCGCTTTCCCTCCACATGGAGGACATCTTTAGAATCCTGTCTTAAGGTTTTAAAATAACCAATACGCTGGGCGTGGTGGCGCACGCCTTTAATCCCAGCACTTGGGAGGCAGAGGCAGGAGGATATCTGAGTTCGAGGCCAGCCTGGTCTACAGAGTGAGTTCCAGGACAGCCAGGGCTACACAGAGAAACCCTGTCTCGAAAAACAATAAATAAATAAAATAAAATAAAATAATTAATACAATTATTAATTATGTATTAATTGTAATGCATAATTACAATTAATGGAAGACAAAGGCAAAAGTCATATAAAAAAAGCTGTTCTGCAGGTGGCTGCCTAGGCGAGTCTCTGGAACACCAGCACAGCACCGTGCTGCCCTCCTTAAGGTTCTCTAACCACTTCCAGTCTCCCAGGAAGCAGTGACCCAGCCGGACTCTTCCAATGATACCAAACCGACACAGCCTGAGAAAGCATGTTTGGCTTTATTTTTTTATACTTTTTTTTTATTTAAATAAGGAGAGTTCTTTCGTATGGAAAGACCTAGTACAATCACAGATTTGAAAGGAGAAACAACAGGGACTGACCCGGAGGGAAGGGAGGGTGAATTCACGATTCCATTTCCCATCCGAAGAAGTTCCCCATATCACGTCTAAACAAGCTGCACAGTACACCTTTAGCATCGTCTGCCCTTTCAAATAGCTGGTCTAAGTGAAAGACAGAGGGAAGGCCAAAATAAAGCAAAAGAAAACAAAAGGACCCTCAAAAAGAACAACCCCCCCAAGTCCTTTCCTATAAAAGGTTTGAGGTGGAAAGCTGAGAACACAGGACCCTCCAACTAAGGAGCCTGCAGAGCCTTCACAGAGCTGCTGCTCCAGGGTTGGGACATGCCAAAGACGGGGCCTGGGAGATCACCAGTCAGAGCTGGTGGACAGTGGAGAACACAGCTGGGCGACTTGTCCCCAACACTGACCACTCTGTTCCACATGACCTAACTTGTCTTAGAGCCATCTCACAAAAGAGCTGGCTTTTCCACTCATCAAAGAATACAGAAGCCAGACTTCTGTGCCCTTGCCTGTGAAAGATTCCCAGCAGACCCTCTAACCCAGACTTGCTGGACATGCGGGTACCTGGCAGAGTGGGGACCCCAGTGGATGTTGGGGGGCGGACTTAGCCAGAGTTGCCTCGTGGCCTCAGCGGGTACACTCTTGTGCCCTGGGCCCTGAGTGTCAAATCATTCACGACTTCATCACTGACCATCTGGAAGGTGGCTCTCCAGAGGACAGGACAGCAAGGTTGACAGTGTTATCCAAGTATCTTTAGAAGCGGCAGAACAAGCATGGCTTTGGATGTGAGCCAGCGTTTCTGAATGTGTACTGCAATCATCCTTTGTTTATTCCCCTTAAGGAAGCTTAGACCCAGAAGTGTTCTGTGAACTCTGAATTTGAAAATGCTAAACTTGGGAATCAGACAAGGAAAACAACTGTTAAGAGACCAGACTAAATGCAGTCGGCAGAAGTCTTCACCGATAGATACTACATGCTGCATCAGGACCAACAGACTGAAGAGTCCTAGTTGCCAAACCAAAGATTTCACCACCAGTGGCACCAACAAAGCCACCAGCAGTAGGAGGTGACTTCAGCAGGCAGGAGTAACAGATTCTGCCCACCTCCACCCATCTCAGCAGTAGAAAAGGCAGGGCTGGGCTTTACCTGTTCCCACCAAAGGCCATGGCACCCTGACAGACGCTCCTGTTTTTATGTGTGATCTAAAGATGGGGGTTTGAAACCAAAATAAGGCCCAAGTTCTATTACACTTTGAGCTTGACTCTAAAAACCACACGAAGAGATATTGCACCTTAAAACACCTCTGTACTAAAAACTTGGCTTGACCAGATCATCCGAGGAGTAGGGACATTTGGCCTGAAGCCTGCCCTCTGTCCCCAGTGTCTAGTTGCAAATGTGCCTCTCAGAGGGGTAGAGCCCACAGCTGAGCTCACAGAGGTGGTGAGCACACCAAATTTCACATGCAATTTCCTGGCCTTTCCTGCACAGAGTAATTCAGACATTATATAAACAGAGCAGTGGGACATTTACTTTTTTTTCCATCTAGACCTACAACATCAATACATATAAATAAATTCTAGTGTTTCTTGTTTTTATTTAGGGTGGGAGGCAGGAGGGAAATACAGGGTTAGAGAAAGGACTGAAAACAGGTGACCTCCTAATTTTTCTTCTTAAACAGGAGTACTGCCATTCTGACAGCNGNNTCACCTAAAGGGCACATTTTGCATTTGTAACAGCNTCCTGTGAAATTCTGAAAGAGAAAATATTTGCTTGTTTTGACACATAATGCCCACCAAGCATTAGGTGAGGTGGGTCTGGCCGCATTTCTAAGAGGTGACTGTGTGGCTTTTACTGACTGAAACTTATGGGGTAGAGCTTGGCAGTGGGGCAGGGGACTTGGTCACTTCCGGGGGGTGGAAGAGCGGATAGGGGCACAGGCAGATCTGTGCTGGGGACTCCTAAGTGGGCAGTGCTTCTGAGGAGGGATGCAAGAGAGGAGATGGGACAGAGGCAGGGAGGAAGGAGCGGAGTGCTGCAGCTGCAATGAAACTGCACCAAGGCTGCCCTGACTGGCAATGCTGGGGACAGTGTGGCAGTACTTGCCAGGGGAACAGATTTCTGCTTCAACAACTAACTAGGCAGGGCAAAGCCACTTGAGAGCTCCTAAGCTGCTTCTCTGCTCTCATGCCCATGGTGACACTTGAGGACAGACCTACATGCTTGTCCCAGCCCTGCCACCAACTATGAACTCTCTGAAGCAGGCTGTCACCAACACCCCAGGTGGATGATTAAATGGGGATCCTAAGCAGCAGCGGAGCACCCTGAAATTCACTTCATTTTCTTTCGAGCAATGGGAAATTTTCCTTGTTCTTAGTGAAAGCAAGAAGTCTCGCATACAGGCGCTCACACAAAACCTGCAAGCAGCTGCCCCAAGACATCACCGTTTTGAGGAGGCCGCATAGGCTTCTCTGTAGGCCACTTTGACCTTGACCCTGTCCAGTTCTTTAAGGAAGGGTAACACACCTGTAGCTCAGCAACCCTACCCAACACCTTGCCCTATTACCAGGAGTGAAGGACATAGGATGAATGTGCCATAGTCTTTCCTGTCACAAACTTGACTAATAGGTGTTCACCTGTGTCCTTATATTGATTTTGGTGATAAGCTGTGAGGGGTGAATGGACAGGGATCCAGAGGGACACAGCAGGCTCCACANAGAGGAAAGGAAATAAGTNGGGGGCTAAAGCACGGAGCCTAAGATGCAGTNCCCAAGTGGGGCCAATCTAGATTACAAAATGCCACAATTCCTCTGGTGCGCAATACTCACNGTGTCCAATGCAGCTGAAGGGCCCAGAATAGATAATTCTTATTCTGAAACATTAACTCCAGGCCAGGGGCTGGAACTAAACTCAGATACCAACTTCACAGTGCCCAAGGTGGTAGGGGAACAACCAGAGTATCCAGTCACATCCTCCAACCCCAAAGGTTAGCCAGCCTGTGTGTGTGTGTGTGTGTGTGTGTGTGTGTGTGTGTGTGTGTGTGTGTGTCTTAAGAATCACCCTCTAAGGTAGCACTGTGACATGTCAAACAGGACGGAGATAAAAGGCGACCACTGGGGACAGCAGAGCAGAGAGGGGACAGTGAGGACCACAGAAAAGTTCAGCTATACAGACGTAGCTAGCATTTTGTTCTCATTTCCCCTTTGTAAAAACCTTAGCTGCTTTTATAAACAAAAAGCCTCCAGCTAAAATGACCCTGCTGCCAAACCACTGTGCCTAGGGAACGGGCGGGCGGCCGGGGGGCAGGTCTGCAGTGCACAGGAGGCTCACTCCACAGTCACTGGGCAGAGGGGTGGGAAGGAGGGAGTCTGCTCTTTTGTACCAAAGCAAGCAGGTCAAAGCCACATATCCACGATGGGGCTGGCTGACGATGGAACTCTCAGGAGCTTTCGGGAGTGGAAGAGAGCTCTGTCCAAGCCAGGCGGTGGCTGTCCAGGCTGGTGTGGCGCACCGTCCCTGTTACAGTGAGGCAAGAGACACCAGGCACCTTCAGGCTTTGCCCCCCTCCACCTTGACAGCCCGAGGCTTGATTGCTCCGGTTCGCTTCATCTGGGAGGTGGCTGACGAGGCCTCCTGCAGCTTCACGGTTCCCAGGCTGGGTTTTTCATCCACTCGCTTTGCCTTAGGACAGATGAACAAGAAAACCAAAGTGACCGTAGGGCAAACTGTGTAGGGGCAAACCATTCCCTTCCTGCTCCAGTGTCAGACCAAAAGCTATCCTCACAGGAACCAGGGAGGAGCCTGGCGTGCAGTCAGGACTGTCCTGTCCCTCCCACGGGTGCAGTGATTCAGAAAGGCGGTAAGACTCCCGGTCCTCCACAGAGAACTCGTCCCAAGGCTGACGGGAAGGGCCTTTTCAAATCAGTACACCCTGTGCCCCACCGGCAAGCAAACAGCCCCTTCGGCAGACCAATCTACCCCATGGGCCTGGGTACCCACCTATCTGTAGAGGAATGAAGCCAACTGGGATCTCCCAGATCTCGATGCATGATTCAGTCAAGCCCTATCCCAAGTGTCTCTGAATAACCGCATTTCCCCAGGACCCCACCTGATCTCAGGGTTGCACTAGCCAGCGGCTCTGCACAGCGGTGGCCTGCACAGGGTAACCTCAATTGTCTAACTTCTGGGGGAAACTTTGTTGGGTGGTTTTGTTGTTTTGTCAGCTGAGGTTGGAACCCAGGGCCTCCCCCATGCTAGGCAGGTGCTTTGCCCCTGAGTTACGCCTCAGCTCTGGGAGGAAGGGTTAGAAACCCATCCCATAGCAGGAACAGTGACCTCCAAGGAACACTGGGAAAGGGGGGCAAAAAGAGAACCCTCACCCTCACAATCTCCACCTTTCAGTGACAAATTTATTAAGTCCCAGGCCTGACCAAGGTCCTGGGCTCTGAAGTCCCAGCCCACCTTTACAGGAGGAAGAGAAAAGGGCCTACAGGGAAAAACACAGAGAAATGCTTCCTGTGACGTGGGGAGGCTGTATCCTGTCCACGTCCCACCCAGGCAGACAGAGACACACCACAGCACTCGCTAGAGCTAGCACGCACACACACCCAGCCTGAGCTAACCCAGGCCTAACCGTGTCTCCTAGAGCGCCATGACAGCCATAAGTGGCTGCAGATAGATAGTACACCTTCTGGCATCTCCTCTTGTGGGAATCAGGCTCCTCCCTTCTCTGCAGGACAAGGAAGGAGCCAAACACCCATCAAGAGAAGTGCTTTTGCCAGGAGGAACTCAGGTGGCCCAGCTCTAAGCAGCAGGGCACGGTTCCCTTAATAAAAACCATCCATCAGTTGGACAGTCCCCTCTCCTTTGGCGCTAGGAGACAGGCCTAAGTGTCCAGGGCTGCAGGGTCTGGGAAGCCATCTTCTACCTGTTGAACGTAGTGTCCCTGCACAGAGCCCATGTTAACTGCTGATCCAGAGGGCTTCCCACTGGGGCTAGCAGAGCTAGGCCTGAAAAAACCAAAGGCAGGGTTGAGAATACACACGTGTCACCACAGAGAGGGAGTCAATGCCTAGCAGCACGTGGAGGCAGATGGAGACAGGGAGACCCTCTGGCCAGAGGCCTCAGCAGACAGAAAGCACAGACCTGAGACAGCTAAGAATGCAAACGGGGAGAAGGGTGGTCAACAGCGCCCTGCGGCACCTCCTGGAGACACACCCAAGAGAGGAGCTACAGCCCTTGCTGTGAGAAGACAGCCAGTGCCATCCTCAGGCTGTGGAATCTGGACCAGTGTGGGGCAGTGTCCAGAGGAAGGCTCCAACAGCTTCCAAGGAGCTCTCCTGGGGGAGGGGAGAGGAGCTCCTCCTTCTCACTTGGGGGGAAGGGGAGAGATCGACAACCACATTTAGTCCCCAGGGCCCTTAGATGCTTCATGAGACAAAGGACTTGTGTAAGAAAGAGTACTGTGCAGAGGCCAGCGAGCCTTCTGGGGCGAGGCTGTCTGTCTAGCGTAGATACCACCACAGCCGGGAAAGGCATCATGGGACAACACATCCTTCGATTTCTACCTGAGGACGCCTTTTGCAAGGCATGTCTCAGCTGCCCATTTCCTGAAAATCTTGGGGAACTATACAAGAGTCATAGTAATTCCTCTGGTCACCACGATGCCTGTGTTTTCATATCCAGCAGCCTCTCCATCTCTTCACAGATCAAGTTAACATGTTATTTACATGTAACCTAGTCATGTTCTCCAGTATGTGGTTTTTTCGTTTTTTGTTTTGTTCTTTTGTGTTCTTTTGTTTTTTAAATATGAGCCTATAGAGGCCATTCTTATTTATTTATTAAGATTTATTTATTTCATTTATATGAGTACACTGTTGCTATCTTCAGACACACCAGAAGAGGGCATCAGATCCCATTACAGATGGTTGTGAGTCACCGTGTGGTTGCTGGGTATTGAACTCAGGACCTCTGGAAGAGCAAGCAGCCAGGGATCTAATCTGCAGCCTCCTGTTCTTTTGTTTTTGTTTGGTTCTGGGAATGGAACCCAGAGCCTGATGAGTCTTAAGTGCGCATGCGCTCTCTACACTGACCCACCACGCCCAGTTCCTCCTATAACCTTGGAAAAGCCTCTCTAGACTGCTTACAAACACTATGTAGACAGGAGCTATACTGTATTCCTTAGAAAGGATGACAAGAAACCATGTTTGGTCCCTTCCCACTCCCAAATACTTTCCATTTGTGGCTAGAGTGCCCAGTTTCTTTCAAGGCTCTTCTCTCCTTACAACCTGCTGAGCCCAGCTCACTGCCATCGCACTGGGCAGGCAGACCATCGTTGTGTATGCCTTCCTGAAGCTTCTTCTCTTCCTCCCTCTACACGGCTCTGTTGTGTGGGCCCTCTGCCAGGCAATGGCAGCAGAACGGAATACTCTCGCACAAACAAAGCCACCACAGCATGAGCAGAAGACAGGTGCGGGCGGGAGGGCCTTCACTTTACGTTCAGCCCTAACACCAGAGTCAGGTGGCTGGTCAGTGAAGTGGGGCACAGGTGGTAGGACTCTACCTACACAGTGTGTCCTGGGTGACCTCTAGAAAGACACTATAGATCTGTCTGTCCCACTCAGTGCTTAAACACAGGTATCAGGTTGTATTTTCTCTCAGGCCCAGGCCCAGAGCCACTCCCCTAACCCAGCTTGAGGGAATCACGAGTCCCGGCTATGGTCCAACAGATCCCTCTGAATCAAGCCAAGGAGAACCTTGATGGTCACTAGAGGTAGAAAACCCAGACCAAGGAAGCCAACAGCGGGTACCAGTGTGTGGTTTGGGAAGAAAGGCCAGCCACACCCAGCTTTAAGAAGTTCTCTAATAGGGGTCAGAGGGTGAGTTTGGATATGAGACTGCGGGGGCTGTGGCTGCCACCCCACAGAGTTCTCACTCCTCGGAGCCTGATACGCTGCGGATTAGAAACAGTTTCCCCAAGACGCACTTTGCCACAGCTAGCTACAGCATGAACATGTGACAAGGACACCTCAGTGAGGCTCAGAGACACAAAGGGGGCCATGCTGCAATGCCTTTCCACCATGCTCCCCAGGCCCGTGGGCTCTTGGCAATGTGCCCCGACCCCGGGGCTCCTCTTTACCTGTATGCCTGCGGGGATGGCGTGGACCCTCCGGTAGGAACATTCTGTTTACTGTCGGCAAAGTGGAAACCTTTCAACTCCATCGGAGCGGACTAGAGAGGCCAAGAAGTGACAGAGTCATTCAGGAGCCCAAAGACAGCCTAGCCCACAGTGGCCCCGACCCCAACCCGGACTCAGGGCCAGGCTAAGTCTTAGTGTTTAATCTTTTCTGAGACTACGCCTCACTCCATAGCTAAGGCTGTCCTCGACCTCCGGTCCCTGTGTCTGAGTGCTAGGGTTAAAGCACGTGCAGGGGCAGGCAGGCTCTTCCTTGAAGGGACAGGAGAGAGAAGTGTGCACGATCGTCCAGACCCCAGTCACATCAAGCTCATGCGACCTGGTGAGGCTCGCAGACTCTTGTCTTTGCTCAAGAGTCTAGGTCCTGCACCTGTGGTGGCCACGTGGCTCCTCCCTATTGGCTAAGACGGGTTGTGGATCTTCCTTGCTGCTTGGTAGTCTGGCACATGCCAACGCCTGTCTTCCTGACTAGTTTACACATAAGCATCTGAGACTGAGACCTTTGCAGTGTGAGACTGGACGCGTGCCCTTTCTACAGCTGTTCTGTGGTAGAGGCTTTGGCTACACAACGCCCCCCCCCCCCCCGGCCACCTTTACCTCTCCGCTGGTGTTCAAGACGCGTGGTTGGGAGCCAGGTGGAGGAATTCTCCGGGGGGCCCCAACAGAGAGACTCTGTCCTGGAGGCAGCTGGATGGACTGCGGCAGGATCAGTGGCTGCTGCCCGGAGCCATACCGAGGCAGTGGCATAGTGAGCTGTTTGGGTGACAGTACAGTCAAGAGGCAGAAGGGACACTGGGGAGAAAGCTAAACCATGCATCTGGGACCACTCCTGAGTGGCCTCAGGCCTTGGAGTCTTCACTAAACAAAGGGTTTTGGAAACACCACAGGGCACTGTCAGTCATGAGCAGTGGCACCAACAGAGCAATGTATGTGACATGCTGCACAGAGCTGGGTGCCGCTCCAAGTGCAGGCTTGGAAGGGAAAGACGGCAGAGAGCTTCCCCAAATGACAGCCCCACAGGAAGCCTGGCCTCGCATCCCTGTGTGTGGCACAAAGATGGGAACCACAGATTTTTGAATCAATGATGGCAGAAAAGAAGAGCAAACAGAAGCCTAAGAGAGCCTGGGGAATGCCAGACAGCAGACCAGCAGAGCCCACGGGGCCCACGAAATCACATCCCAAGTCAGAACCAGCCTGGGGGAGAGAGGGGTAGAGCTGGGCCACCTCGGTCTCTCAGTCACTGTCCTCTTCATCTCCCTGCTTTTGAGTCCACAGTGGAGGGTCAGAAGGATCTATTGGAAGCACATCACTGAGACCGGTAGTGACACCAGGACCTCAGAGCAGAGCGCAGCAGGGACGTGGTAAAGTCAGGCAGGAACGATGTCTGACAGGGGACAGCCTGGCTCTTGCCCTTCCACAGGCAGGGCTGCTGTACTCACTGCACAGGGTACTGAGGGCAAAGGGAAAGACCCTGCATATCCAGCACAGCATAGGGCAGTAGTGAGGATGGTTCTGTGTGTGTGTGTGTGTGTGCGCGCGCACGTGCGTGCATGTGTGTGCGCGCGTGCGTGCATGTGTGTGTGTGTGTGTGTGTGTGTGTGTGCGTGCGTGCATGCGTGCGTGCATGTGTGTCAGGAGCCACTGAAGGGACAGAAGTGGGAGGGGCAGGAAAAGCAGGATGGACTAACGTAGATCAGATAAGCAGGATGTCTTGGAACCAGCATGCTAGAGTTGCCATGAGATATAAAACAGCGAAGCTGGGCAGCCATGGGGACCCAAGGTTGAAGAAATAAACCCAGGGCAGAGCAGTGCTTGGATGATAGTGACCAGGAAGGAGAGCAAAGACAGGAATGAAGGGCACACCACAATTAGATGGGGGGAGGGGGGGAGTATAAGGAGACAGGAGAGCCAGGGAAAACATCTTGAAGATGATTTTAAGAGTCAGGCAACTGGGTGATGCTGTGATGGGGTGGCTGAGGGTGTGGACCCCTCAGTGAAAAGGTCAGCCCTAAGTCTCCCTCTATATAGAGAGAAATGAAGGATACTTGCCAGGGTGGCCTGTCGGATGAGGGGCATCTGAGGGATAGGATGCCTCTGTGGTCCAGAAGCAAGCTGTCATGGTGGAGGACAGAGGACAATACAACATGGGGGAAACAGCAGTAGTGGCCGCTAGGAGGTAGGACTGATGGAGGCAGAGCGTGTGCACGGCTCTGAGGGTCTACTCCCAGAGTAGAAGCAAGCAGTACCTGGGGTCAAAGCACTTAGAAAGGCAGAGCTGGAGACCGTGAATGATCCCTACACACAAGCGTGGACCAGGGCATCTAGATGGAGTAAGAGGGCAAGCCAGCAGCCTGACAGAGGGAAAGGCCCTCAGCTACCACACAGGGCCTGAGGGTAAGGGTGGGGGTGGGGGTGTGGGACCAGAAGGGATAGAGGAACAAACATGACATCTGCCCCATTTTCAGTCCCACAGCCACCATCTCGGTCGCCCTAGAGGGAAGGGAAGGCAGCAGAACACAGCGCCGTGGGACTAGTTAGTCTCTGCGTCTGAGAGATACATCTGAACATCAGCACACAAGAGGCAACTGAGGGGCAAGGAAGGAGGAGTCTACCAACAAACTGACCTGTGGGAGCTGCGAATCCAGCATCTGGGAGGTGCCCAGCCCAGCAGCCTGGCCAAGCTGGCCCTCGTAGACCAGGGCCTGGTTTCCGCTCATGGGCTGGTAGGGCGAGCCAGACTGAGGCTTCACCATCTCCAAGGGCTGTATGCCGGGAAACGCAGAGTATGGGGGCTTCAAGGCTGTACCCCCAGAGAGGATCATCGTGCTGGGTGGTGACAGGCTAGGGTGCATATACACCTGAGACCTGCAAAAGCCAGATGGGGGTCAGGGACAGGTGAACGAGGTATACAGCTGTCTCCAACACTGATGAACACAGGGACCGAGGACTTTAAAGATCCCTGCTTCCCCAGAGAATGATTCAGAGGACTGGAACAATCCTGATATTGCTGACCGGGGGACCATGAACACCCCCAAGCTGTGGCAGGCCCAGGAAGACCCAGTGATGTCCAAGGCTGAGGCCATCACACATACAGAAAGGGTTGGCTGGGGCATGGGGGATGGGGCAGTGGGTAGAAGAAAAAAGACCTGGCAGAGGCGACAGGAACCCCCCAGCAGTCTGTGGTGACCCAGTCCACGGCCACGGAGCAGCACACACGACAGCAGGGCAGGGAGGTCTGACACCTGGCTTATCTCACCTGAAAGGCTGCAGGGAGCTGAAGATCTCCTGGGACTGCGAGACGGGGAGTCCACCCCTCAGCCCAAGCTGCGCCTGGGCCTGCAGAGACGTGTGAAGGGATATCGGGATCTGCTGGGCAGTGGCGGCCTGGGAACAGGAGCCAGGTGATGACTGCATTGCCCGCAACACGTGCCCCCCACCTCCACCCGGTCCTGGCCTGGATGGTAAGGGCACGGCTCGACCCATCTGATCTGTCTTCCCACAGCCAAAGGCCAGTAAGTGGTAAGGCCGAGGCATGGTCGCCCTAGCACTGGAACCACACAGCAGAAGCGAGTCCAGCTCCACACTCAATGGAGGGGATATCCTGTTTAGGATATACGCGAGCTGAGCTGGGTGTTGTGTCTGATTTTTGTACTGTCAGCCCTTGGTGGCTCAGGTGACAGGCCCTCTCTAAGTTCCAGCTCAGCCAGGGCCAAATAGTTCTGGGCCAGCCTGGACTAGAGTTAAGACTCAAAAATCTTAAGGAAAGTGCTAGAAAAACACCTCAGTGTTTAACAGAACTCCTTGCTGAAGAGCTGGTCTCAGTTCTCAGCACCCACTAACTGGTTCTGGTCTCAGTTCTCAGCACCCACTAACTGGTTCTGGTCTCAGTTCTCAGCACCCACTAACTGGTTCTGGTCTCAGTTCTCAGCACCCACTAANTTCTGGTCTCAGTTCTCAGCACCCACTAACTGGTTCTGGTCTCAGTTCTCAGCACCCACTAACTGGTTCTGGTCTCAGTTCTCAGCACCCACTAAGTGGTTCTGGTCTCAGTTCTTAGCACCCACTAACTGGTCTGCAGGTCTTGTTCCGAGGAGCCCATACCTTTTGGTTTCTGTGGGCTATGTACATAGCACACAGCACACATGCAAGCAAAATAATCATAAGATAAAAACAATAAAGGGAGGCTCTAAGATCCATTCAGTGGATCAGAATCTTAGAAAACTAGCATAACATGTCTTCAGAGTTGAGGGTACCCCACCCTGTCTGGATCAGAGACGCGGAGTGGGAGGAACACATCGGGCTGTGTGGGAGGGAGGCCAGCACCAGCCTCTGGAAGGAGGCTCCAAAACACAGCACAGACCACACACAGCAGCCTCACACAGACAGACAGCACACAGCAGCCTCACAGACCACACACAGCAGCCTCACACAGACAGACAGCACACAGCAGCCTCACACAGACAGCACACAGCAGCCTCACACAGACAGACAGCACACAGCAGCCTCACACAGACAGACAGCACACAGCAGCCTCACACAGACAGACAGCAC
>NC_034592.1:19478532-19490937 GCF_900095145.1 Mus pahari | reverse complement strand
CTCACACAGACAGACCACACACAGCAGCCTCACACAGACAGACAGCACACAGCAGCCTCACAGACAGAATCCCAGTCCTGTGCAAAAACAACATCATACCTATCTCTAAGACTGTCTCTTCCTAAGTAACACATCTGTGCCCAGGGACGTGGGCCCGCCAGGCTCCCATTATCCACATAACCCAACTGCAGCTGATCCCCAGCTACGACAAGTGAGGCCCCTGGGTAGAAGTCTGGGGTGTCTACTCCATGCCTGTCATCTCTCAGATGCTTTCTACAAACACTCTCTGGGTGCCATGGTCTGCCAGTGCTGGGTATCACATGGGGCAAGATCACCAGCAAAGAAGTGCAGGGTGACACAGCCGTGCTACCTCTGACCTCTGACCTGGCCTACAGGCTTGTTACCCTCACCTGCTGGTAACTCTGCTGCTGAGGTATCGTTTGAGGAACCAGTCGGGGCTGACTTGCAAACACGTGGCCATCCAGGTACAGAGGTGGGAGGTGGCTGCCTAGAAAGAGGGCACAGAAAAGGAAGGAAAGGCTCAAGCCTCCTGTCGCACACGGCCATGTTTCCCAGGGGACTCTGGGGCAGAGCCTGTGTGGTTTTTCACTGCAGCACACAGCTCAGGAAACCCAGGCAGGTGCAGGAGAGCACCTAGCCCTTCAGCCACTCCCCCATGGGAGTGCTTGGGCTGTTTCGAGGGCCATTTCCTATGGAAGAGAGCTGCCTCGGTCTCTCAGTCACTGTCCTCTTCATCTCCCTGCTTTGAGTCCACAGTGGAGGGTCAGAAGGATCTATTGGAAACACATCACTGAGGCCTGGGCAGCTGGGCCCTCAGAATCCCCAGTCACAAGCAGGGTGACAGGAGGAACAGAAACAGCTACGGCTGTTGGAGGGCACAGATGAGCCCCCGCTTCATGGGTGCAGCCACCCTGTGGTTCAGTATCATCAGCCTGCTGTACTGGAAAAGAAAGCAGCTCACCAGGGCCTTGGCAATGGCTAGAGTCTGACTCAGAGCCCTACCTTTGCTCACTCCTCTCTGGCAATTCCCTATGGCACTGCAATCCTGCTCCCCACAACAGAGCAGGGATTACAATGTCCATAGCACGTGGGAAGTTGTAACTACCTGACCTAAAAACAAGTGTCACCCACGCCCTGGAGGTGAAGGCAGAGCTGCGAATCCCGCTTCTCGACATTGAATGGAGAAGGCTCAGGGGATGTGATACCTGGTATCGAAGCAGAAGGCGCTACAGAAGCCACGGGCATGGGCGGCATTGACACTCCACCAAAGGAGCTGTAGTTGACCCCGTTGGAGGCGCCCACAGAGGATGGAGGCTGGATGCCCGAGCCTGCACCTCCTGGAGAGCTCTGCTCTGGCAAACTGGGGGAGTTTTCCCAAGCCTTGCGTGCAGACTCCATCTTTGGAAGCAAGAGGAGGGGAGGGATGCAAGTTACTACTGGGCACAAAAGGGGACAAAAGTGGAGAGCAGCAGCCTAAGCCATGGGCGTGGGTGCGAGGGCTCCCCTCCACCTCCTCACAAGCTGAGGTGCCGGCCGGCGAGGGCTCCCCTTCACCTCTTCACAAGCTGAGGTGCCAGTGAGGGCCCTAGCCCAGCAGGGGCCTGGCTTTACCTTCAGGGTGAGGTCTGCGGTGGGGAAAGACATGGGAGAGAGGCCGATGGCTCTCTGCATGTGGTGATCCCGCCGCAGGATGGGAATACTCTGCGTCAGTCCTGCCTAGAGAGGGGGAGAGAGAGACATGGGGGACCGGCAGGGCTCAGGGACACAGGGCAGCTGCTCACGCAAACACCCACAGCCAGGGCTCATCTAGAGCAGGCCACCTAGTTTCCATGACAGTCACTTCCATACCCACACTCCACTAGCCTGCCACAGCCACGTCCCAGCCACACAAAGGGCCGAGCTACCAGGAAGCAAGGGCTCAGAGACGGCCAGGCCTAGACGGGGACGAGTGGCTGTCGGCTATCGCTCGGGTCTTTGGGCCCTCCTAAGATGGGTGGGAAATGCCATGACTGCATCCTGGTTGCTGGGCTCATTAGACAACTGTAAGAACTCCTTCAGGGTTCCCAAAGGGGAGAGACCTGGCTAACAAGGCCTTTCCAACACGTCAGATCCCACCTGGTTTCAGCCAATGACTGGCAATGTCTGAAGCACTAAAGCTCCTCCTCCAACCCTCTCGGGAATACTGTGTGGCTGTCCTCCCGCATCCAGACGACTTCCAGAGGACAGATCAAGGAGGGAAGCTGTTAGCTGCTTCTCCAAGCAGTTCACAGTACTGAATCTCTTGACTCTCTCCAGGACACAAAACCCAGTAGGCCATGGCATTCACACATTGTGCTACCTGCACTGAGGGAGCCTGGCTTCCAGGGGGCACCTCCTGCTTAACCAGAGTTGCCCACTAGCCATGAGAGGAGAGTCTGGAGGTGGGGTGGGGTGCTTGCCCTGGGCTCCCTCCCGAGGGAGAACAGTCTGTCTCACAGCTAGCACAGCATGGAGACTGGAGCTGAAGCAAGCCAAATGACCCAAGCCTTAAGAGCACCGATATCACCTCCAAAGGTTCCCAAGCCAGAGCTGCCAGCATGGGTGGCTGCAGGGCAGAGCCAGAGGAGGACACACCAACTCACATTACTAGCCAAGACGTCCTGAAGCTTGGCCACTGGATTCCCTACAGGACCAGAAACAGACCCGGGTGGCAGGCTGAAATCAGAGTCCTGGAAGAGAAGGGTACACGGCACCTGAGCCTCGGACCAGCTCACCCGTCCCCGTGCCCACATCGATTGGTGTCCACGATGCACTGGCCAGAGCCATGCGAGAGGGAGATGACTACACACAGGAACGGAAGCCACCTGACATGTCTCCCCCAACCTCTGTCTGGCCTTTGAGCCCAGCTGTACCCACTGGTACCACAAAGCAATCCAATAAAACCTGCCCACCCCCGCCTCTGTACTACATTCCCCCAACAGAGCAGTGCTCAGCTCCTAGCTTCCCTTTCTTCTTTAGGACACAACCCTAAGTGTTCATCTAAGTATAAAAGAGAAAGAAGACAAAGTGAAGCTCACTTTTGGACTGACTCCAAACTCAATGGGCGGCACTGGCAGCACGGAGTCCACGTGAATCTCCACCCCATTAACAGGCGGGACAACGGCCCCTGGCAGCCGCTCGGCCGCCTCCGAGCCCTTTCTGTTTTTCAGAGACCGCTCGTTGCCAATGGGTCCCGGTCTGTGCTCCTTGCTCTGTGCAGAGCCTTGTTCTGAGTCCTTGTAGGAAAGCAGAAGGGCTGAGTCGCGCACGCATGCGTCCAGGTACCCTCAGCATCACGGGAGACAAGACAGAAGGAAGGGCCTCTTCTGCCCAGGCCCTGACCTCCATGCAGGGGACCTGTAGGTTACCTTGTGCTCAGCCTGCTTCTGAGCTTGGTCCTTGTGGCTGTCGGCCTTGGATTCCGCCAGGCCAGGCCCGCTCATCTCCTCAGGCTTGAGAGTACCATATGGGGAACTGCGCTGTGAGGAGGTCGCAGACGACTCCCGAGACTCGGCACTCAAGTCGACGCCACTATCTCCCTGGCTGCTCTTAAAACCCTGCTGTGCAGAGCACAAAATGGGTTAGACCCCTGACCCCAAACTGCAAAGCACTGGCATCCAGGAGGTAGCTCTGGGCAGCACCGGCTGCCTTCTTCCCCACCACCGACCTCCACTCCAAAGTCTAGGACTGCCCTGGCGACAGTGGCCATGGCACACACCCAGTGTAATGAATGCGCCAATCCTACCTAAGCACATGACCACTAGATAAGGCCACCAAACTCAGAGCATATAGGTGCCAGGCAATACCAGCTCAAAGGTGGCTCTTAAGCCAACTCCCCATCTAGGAGTCTCCCTTGTCTCTGCTCCTGTAGGTACCACACAGAAAGCAGAGGCCAAGGTTGAAGAGGGTGATAAGCTGGGGAACCACAGTAGGGCACCCAGCTGCCAGCAAGGGTGTTAGGTAGCGGCACTCACCTCTGAGGTGCCAGGCTCAGTGCTGCTGAAGGCAGTGACAGCTGTCCTCCACGAGTCGCTGGCGGCGCCCTGCACAGGGAGGGCTGGCAAGGAAGGGAGGCAAGAGTCAGGGCATCAACGGGGGACAAGCAGTCTGGGAAGACAGGAGCCTGTAAGTTCCTTTCCACTGCAGTGACCACCAACTGAAAAGACGAGTTGATGGACCGCCTCCGCCCAACCCCGCCCCGCCCCCGCCTTGTAGGGCACAGCGCTCCGAAGACAGAGATTCCTGAATGAATCTGACACAGGCACTAATGTGAGAGCTTCTCCCAACAGGCAGCCTCCTCAGACAGGACCTTATGTAGCTCTGGCTGACCTGGACCCCCATCATCCTCCTGTCTCTGCTCCTGAGTGCTGAGGTGAGAGGCGTGTGCCAGCACGCTCAAGCCATACTCTGGTTTGCCTCACTAGAATTCTCAGTCCTCTTAGGCTGACACTCTCCTGCACTGAAACCGGGAGCGAGCAGCTACTCCAAGCCTTGAATGATCCAGGAAGGCACAGCTCAACTAAGTGAGCAGCTTACAGAGCTCGCCTAGCACCCAAAGCCAACACGCCAGAGCCCAGAAGACGACATATGGACAGGACGGAGCACACGTGGGCCCCGTCTGAACAACTGAGACCCCTTGAAGCTCACTGCACTTCAGCCTGCTGCCTGCTGCCTTGCCCATTTGGCTGAGGGTTATTTCAGGCATGGGTAGCATGGTCAGAAGTGTCCTCCTGCCCCCATTGTTCATCCTTCCACCAGAGCAAGACATCACTGAGAAGTGCTGTTCTGCACCAGGACCAGAAGGACAGTGACAACTGTAAAGGCACAGACGTGCAGGAATACGAGTCACCACTGTGCCATTTGCTCTAGCCTGGGCTCAGCCACCTCCTCGTTCCCTCAGAAGCCACAGAAAAGCTCTCGTTAACTGTGCGATCTTCTAGGCTCACTGTTGTGCAGGCACCGTTCACGGCAGGCCTTCAGGAAGAACTTGATCAAGTGGAATGGCTTTGTGTTTTAAAGAGAAAGTTCACCACAAGTACAGCTCTGAGTGTGACATTAAACACAAACAAAAAAGCCGTAAGGAAATAAAATTTTCAAGAAGGTACACTTTCGCCAGGCGTGGTGGCGCACACCTTTAATCCCAGCACTCGGGAGGCAGAGGCAGGTGGATTTCTGAGTTCAAGGCCAGCCTGGTCTACAAAGTGAGTTCCAGGACAGCCAGAGCTATACAGAGAAACCCTGTCTCGAAAAAGCCAAAAAAAAAAAAAAAAAAAAAAAAAAAAAAAAAAAAAAAAAGGAATAAAAATAAAAATAAAAATAAAAAATAAATAAATATAAAAAAAGAAGGTACACTTCTGTTAGTCTGAACTTTCTCCTTCCACAGAAAACAACAGGGGGCTTCTCTATGTTGGGGAAGGGGATCCCTTACTCTCTACTGGCCTGAAACAGGGTACCTTCCTGAGGGTGACAGGGTATGGAGGTTCTGCTAGTCTACTGGGGTAGTCCTGGCGCCAGGGATGTATTCCCCCATCTGTGACTGCCGCAACCAGTCAGCTCAGGTGCTGCTCAACACTGACTCTGCTTGGGGCCCAGGAATAGGCCATGACACTCTTATACTGACGGCTCAAAGGCGTGAGTCTTCGGAAAGTGCCCTCCCTGCCTCTACTGAGGCAGGCACCCACCTCACCTTGGCTGCTGCTCTCCCAGATCTCAGTGCCCAGGCTGCTGCCAGGCACAGCCACATCTTGCTCCAGACACAGGCCATTCTGCTTTTTAGCAAAGCGAGGAGGAATCCGGGATGAAAGGCCCCGACCTTTGACAGGCGCCTGCAGGGAAGAGGAGCTGATGCAGTCCAGCCTTAAGCCATGACTGACAGCAGAATCGCCTAGGAAAAGTGTCCCGGATCATTTTACTACCCAAGCCAGCGTGAGATGCCTGACACGTGTCTTCAGAGCCCCGGGCTCAGGGTGTACCGCCAGGACAGGCGGACTGGACCCAGGAGCAGGCTGATAGAAATGGCCGAATGCAGTGTCTAGCCACAAGCATTTTTGTACAGGGTTCCTGAGCCCTGTGACCTGCAGGAACAGGAATCACTAGCTAGCCTGAGGCACTAAGGGAAGAGGAAGACTGGGGTGTGACCTAGCTGGTCACAGTTTGGCTGTTAGACCCTGGAAAGGTCAGCCTCTTTGTGACAGGTCCCAGGACACAGTGCACGCCTCCCTCTCAGCCCAGGGGCTTACCTGAGCAGCCTGTTCTTTTTTTCTTCTCTCCTCCTCCAGCAGGCGGCGCTGCTTCTTGGTCAGGACTTCAATGAAGCCTTCACCCACAACGGAGCTTGCTTCATTCTCTTCCCCAGGGCTGGAGGCGCAGTTGTCAATGATAGCATCTGAACCAAAGGCCACATAAACAATACAGCGAGAGTCACACAACAGTCAACTAATTGATATATCACATGCTTGCCTCACAAGTCCACTCACCAAGGAGCAGTCACCAGTGCCTGTGGAAATGTAGACACGGTGCCCCGCCCTTCTCCTGCCCATGTGAGCAGAGAGACATTGAAAGCACAACCCACAGGTGCTCAGACAGCACCCATGGAGATAACGGCTTTAGAGATGCAGATTCACACACCCCGGTCTGTCTCTTGCTAGCCATGTGCCCCCTTTAAGTCTGGGAAGTTATACAGACGTCACTGGGGCTCAGCAAGGCTGGAAGCATCGTGAGACAGGAGGCTGGCTTGTTTTGCACCACCCCTCACTCCAAAGGAGAGCTCCAACTCACTTCCATAGCCCAGGTCAAACTGCTTCCGGGCCTCTTCCTGCTCACCAGCCCTCTGGGCAGCCAGAGAAACCTCTTTCTCTGATCCCTCACTGGTGGCTTCAGGACCGTCCGAGCTGGCGCGAGTGGTTCTCTCCAAGGCGTAGGGTGAATGGCTTCCAAGGCCTCCGGGCAAGGCCTCATCTGGAGACCTGCAAAGGAAGGAGAAGCCCATGAACTCTCCACTCGTCAAAGGCTAGGAACGAGGGGCAGGAGGAACTGAATGCACGAGGCCCACACACAGACACAGCAGCTATCTAGTTCCCATTCCTGCTACTGAGCCATCAGGGGTCACAAGAGCCTGCGCACAGTGCGAGCCACATGCTGGTCCCGTTCTGCGGCAGGGTGAAGGCTGCCGGAGCACCCTCTCCGCGGTACTCTTCCCTCCCACTGTATGCTGCTTCCGCAGACCGCAGTGCCGAGAAGAGGCCGGGTGGAGGCAGCCAAGAGAGGGCCACAGACCAGAGCAGCACAGGCTATCTCACTGCAGGGCTCTGAGTTCATTCATGATGCCTTGTTGGGGCTGGAGTGTGGTCACACCAACACTTAAAAGAACAGACACTTTGCTGAGTCAACTTCCTTGGGGTCTGTGCACCTGGGTTGTGAACTCTGAACTCTAAGGTCAGGAGGGTAAAACCTCTGCACCCCAGGCATCTCAGCCTGAGGCACTGATTGGGCAGCAAGACCATATTCTCCCTACAGGCAGCCTGGGCCATGGGCCACACCAAAAGCTTCCAGTTCTAGAAAAGCAGGCTCTGGCTGAGAGTGGTCTGCTGCCCTCTGCTCCTGGTGGCTCCAGCCACGTCCAGGCAGCACGAGGGAAGCAGGGCCACTAGGGGCAAGAGCTTTCTCCACATGACCCAAAGTGAGTGCTGCCTTCTGCCCAGCTCCAAGCAGTACCAAGCGGGTAGACGGCAGAGCTTGTCGGGCAACACACTCAGGCAACAGCCGTCAGTGCAGAGTTGAGGATATATCCGGAGGTCGGACTCTGGGAACACAGGCTAGAACAGCAGTCACAAGAAGGCCTCTGGGGAGCAGGGCATGGGGAACTCTGGGTCTAGTTGATCAAGCCACAACAACAACATCAACAATGACACACCATGGAGAAGCAGACAAGCAATGCAGGAGCAAGTGATGGAGACGCTCACACAGAGCGGCCGGGGCCGCCTGGCTTGGCAGGGCGTGCATGCATGGACTTGATGCTGCTGCGAACAGGACAACGACAAAGGACCCGCGATGGTGCTGCCGCGTTACCTTTTGACTTTCAGAGGCGTCCCGCTCTGCTGGCTCTCGCAGCGGGGGGAAGGCTCACCCCCACCTGGCCTAACAGGCTTCTCCCCAAACCCTCCCGGCTCCAGCTTGCGGCTCTGTCTGTCGGCCAGGGGCCTCTGGCTGGAGAAGCTCCTCTTGGCCAGCTCCTTCTTTTCACCCAAACTGGACCCAGAGAAGCCACCATCCCCTTGGGCTTCGGGTTCAGGCGCGAGGCCTTCTCGCCGCTCCCTACGCTCGCTGAAGTCGCTACTCTCGGAGGCGGTCTCCCACTCCTCATTGGCATGGTCGGAAGAATTCTGGTAGGAAAGCTCTGGGGATCTGTGACCGCCAGGACCACTCTTGTCCCCAGGACAGAGTTTGGACCGGCCTGGCCACTGGCTTGCCAGCAGATGGGACTCCTCCTCAGGTCCCCACAGGCCCAGGGACTCCCGCTCTTGACGGAGACGCCGGAAGCGAGGGGGCTTGTCCTGGCGTGGGGGCCGCCTCCTACGGAAGGGCCTGTTTTCTGCATTTTCGGAATCTGCCCCGTGGTCATCTTGGAAAAAGGATCTCTTGTCCTCCACGCGGCTGTCCTCAAAAAGCCTGCTTCCAAATGTGTCAGAGTGCCGGTAGGAGTCTGGTATGTAGTCTCTGTCAGTGCCTCGCCGTGGGCCACATGGGTCAGAGGGGCCATATTCCTGCCAGGAGCTGCCTGGGCTCCTGCTCTGCCAGTGGGGAGGTTCTTTGGCAACAAAGGTTCTGCGGCCATAGCTGCAGTTGCTCAGGCGGGGTGGGAGGGCTCTCCCGCATGTCCGGGATCCCCGGCTGCGAGTGTCTATACCACCCTGGTCCTCGGTGTAAGTCCTGTTGGAGCGCCACGAGTCCTTCAGGGCACCCTCGTCCCTCTCCGTGAGCATGCCCTCGTGGCTATGCTCGGAGCCCCGCTGCCGGCGCCTCTTGGGCAGCTCTTCATACTCAGAGCCCTCGCTGTGGGTCTCGCTGGCAATACGACGCCTTGGCTTGGCTCTGGGGCAGTCTTCTGGTGGGGGGAAGTCACGCAGGCCCCTGCCTCGGTTACTGCGCTGGCCACTACTGTACATGCCACGAGACCCAAGGACACCTGTGCCACAAAGACCACTTGTGCTGCTGCCTGCCGGCCGGCCGCCCCGGAAGGTGAACTCTCTGAAGCCGCGGCCACGGCTACGGGCCTGGCCCCGGCCCCCAAAGGCCTGTTCCTCATCAATGAAGATCCAGTTGTTTCTCTTGGTTGGGGGAATGTCACTGGCCTCCCTTGAGGGCCTGCTCTCCCAGGTCTTATCTGCCTTTGCATCTTCATCCAACTTGCTAGCCTCCTGGTCAAAACCAGCCCGGGAGGCAGCCTTGTCCTCCAGGGCGGAGGAGGCGTTAGCCAGAGCAGGGTTGTTCTCCTCGTCCTCCTCTGCCCTGCCCACAGGTTCTTTCTCTGGGGCCCGCTGTGAGCTCTCCTCTCTAAGCCCCTGCCTGCCTCTCTCCAGCGCCTTCTCCTTCTCTTCTACCTTCAGGGCCTTGAGAACAGGTTTCTTGATGGGTCCCGACCTCCGGGTCCTGCCCGGCTGCTCCTGGTGCTGGCTGCTGGAGCTCCGGGGCTCAGGTGTCCACTCGGGCTCTGGGTTTGGATGTTTCTTGGGGCTCCCTTCCTTCTCCCAAGAGGAAACATGAAAGGAAGGCTCCTGCCGGGGCGCCTCCAGCTCGACACTGTTGGCTGTGTCGGCAGCCTTTGGCTGGTGGCCGACATCCCAGCTGCCATACTCTGGCTTTTTCTCAGCTGGGACAAAGTCAGGCTCCAATGGGGAACACCTGAGGTTTGGGGTACAACCCCCAGGAGCACCCACCTCCTGAACATTTTCCTGGGGTGGAAATAAAAGCTCCTGGCCTATTCTTTGAGAAGAGATACAGCTGTCAAAGTCTGCTTGGGCCTTCTTGTCAAAAGCACTCAAGAACTCCTCCCCTCTCTCCTCAAAGAGCTCGCGCTGGGCACTTATGCCCCCTGGCCTTCCGGGGGAGGCACAGTAAGACCTTTCATTCCTGAAAAGGAACCAGAGAAATCAGTCAATGTGATTGGAGCTCGGTTCCTGGTCTCCATGCTGAACAGGGCTTAGTTTTGCTTTGTTTGTTTGGTTTTAAAGAAAAAAAAAAGTTTTTTAAAAAGAAAAGAAAACACAAACATTTGGTCTAGCTTATGGTTCGTTGCTCGGTGGCCCCTGGCGTCCGTGGCCGTGGAGATGTCAGTGGAGCTCAATGCACCGCCCTGGAGACAGAGGAGCTGGCGGTCCCCTGGAGCAATGGACAAGCTGGAGCCTGGGAGTGGGGAGCCTGGGCCTGGGGTGGCAGGGCTCCTATATGCACAGGAGGAACGAACCCAGACCCCACTCTCGACCCACTGGCCTGTGAGCCCACCCACTGCCCCTTTACTCCATGCCTGCAGTTCGACGCCCACGGGGTTCCTCCTGTGCCTCTGCCTGGCCATCAGAGAGAGCCACTCACATCAAACATTCAAGCACGCCTGCTTCCACTCCTCCCCACCCACCCTGGGCTGTGTCCCCGGGCCGGGGCCTCTTCCTAGGGCCCTCCACTGGGACTTCAGGGCCTCCTTCAGCCGCAGAGGGAAGCTCACCTGACGTGCATGCCCATGGCCAGAGTGTCAGCAGACTTCGGGTGGGGCAGTGAGTAGCCTTTGTTCTGCAGTGCCATGTAGCCCTCTGGGCTCCACACAGGAGCTGGGTCGATGGCGGTCACTTTCCGTTCTTGGAGCGAGGGCACACAGTTTTGATCTTCAGAGCGACAGCCAGTCCCACTGAGGGACTCTTGGGGCATCATGGGCTTCATCAGTCCTGAAGAAGGCAAAGGATCAACCCCTCTCATCTAACACAGAATGCCTGGTGGCAGCCACAAGGCAAAACATAGCTTTCCAGAGAGGCAGTTGTCCTAGCCACACAGACACAGCAGCTATCCCTTAAACCACCGAGTCTTTACTCTGACCAGGGGAGCCTGGCATACCATCTAGTGAGCAAGCGTAACAATAACACGGCAGCGCTGTATGGAGCCAAATCCCAGCCAGCAGACAGCTGATTTAGACCTGGGAAGACTCAAGACAGGGCTTTGGCTTCATGTCCTCATATCCCTAGGGGAAGACGGATAAGGACACTCTACACTTTGTATCTGGAAACTCTGGCTGTTGGGGAAGGTGAGTCTGAAGTGACCCCGATAGACCAGGAACCTCGTAATGTCAATCTACCGGCCTTTTCAGGTTTCCCCAATCTCTCCACACCAGCATCCTCTCAGAACCAGGAATAAGACTTTCAATGCTTCTGAAATATGACCAAGCATTAGAAAGCATGTGTCCTTTGGTAAGGGAATGCCCAGGAAGGACACAACAGACAAACCTTGTGTCCTTTGGTAAAGGGAATGCCCGGGAAGGACACAACAGACAAACCTTAGGAAAGCATTTGTTCCTTTGGGTTTCGAGGAGGCTGTATTCAGATTTCTGCCTCCCAGAAGAATGCAGAAGTCTTCCAGCTTAACCGGGACTGGTTTTAAGGGCAGGAAGCCTGAGAGGGCGGCCCTGAAAGGTACTCTCCCTCACCAGGTCTG
This sequence comes from Mus pahari, assembly GCF_900095145.1. Lineage (NCBI taxonomy): Eukaryota > Metazoa > Chordata > Mammalia > Rodentia > Muridae > Mus > Mus pahari. The sequence goes on along the minus strand of NC_034592.1, from coordinate 19,479,204 downwards.
AGCTTTAAATCCAAAATGGCCAGAAGGGGTATAAACGCAATATACTATAGCTGACACTTTCTAGAAGAACATAGAATATTAAGATTTTATATTTTAATCATTGAAACATGATTTATAAAAGAAAAGGAATTAAGCACTTGTTGGGTATAGTAGTGTACACCTGTAATCTCAGACCTGCAGAGGCAGAGGCAGGCAGATTTCTGAGTCTGAGGTCACCCTGGTCTATAGACTGAGTTACATGCCAAACAGGGCTGCATAGTGAGACCCCCATCTTTAAAAACAAAGAAAAAAAAAATCAAAATAGGAGCTGGTAAGATGGCTGAATGGGCAAAGGTGCTTTTCCAAGCCTGAGTTTGCTTCCTGGAACCCACACAATGGAAGGAGACCTTCTGACCTTCTAACTCCCAAAATGGGTAAACACATATTTAAAAAAAATAAAAATAAAAAATGGAGGGAAAAAGAAAATACAGAACAAAACAACAATTTGGGAAACAAATCCTACTTCCAAAAATATACAAGCACTAAAATTTAAGAAGGTGGATTAGAGCCGGGCGTGGTGGCGCCCGTCTTTAATCCTAGCACTCGGGAGGCAGAGGCAGGCGGATTTCTGAGTTCGAGGCCAGCCTGGTCTACAAAGTGAGTTCCAGGACAGCCAGGGCTACACAGAGAAAC
>NC_034592.1:19435354-19477152 GCF_900095145.1 Mus pahari | reverse complement strand
TCAGCGTCTTCTTACAGGGGAAAGACACTCTACTAAAAACCAGGGCCCAGAAAAGTAAACAGTGCAAAGCCGGAATCAAAGGCATCAAACAAATAGCAAGGAAACTGAGAATAATTATGTCACTTTTAGCCAAAGTAGCAAGGACAGAAAATACAACCAATTCCTTTCTATGTGTTTCCAGATTCAAGATGCAAAACCCAACAGCTTGCTGGGTGTAATGGCCCCAGCCTGTAATTCAGCACACAGAGGCTGCCCATGAGGACTTCAGTGAACCTGAGGCTAGCCTGGGATACGTAAGGAGTTCCAGGTCAGCCTGAGCTACAATGATGGTGAACACCTTTATTCCCAGCAACACAGACAAACTCTTGTGAGTTTGAGGCTCAGCCTGGTCTAACTGAAAGTTCCAGAACAACAACAACAACAACAACAACAACAACAACAACAAAACAGCACAAAAACCCCCAAACAAACAAACAAACAAAATCAACACACACACACTTTCCCCCCACCCCCTTTCCTTATAGAAAGTTTATAAAGCCACAACCACTGGATATTTATTTCTATGTTTGGAGCTAGGGTTGGACCCACGTCCTTGCGAATACTAAAAGCACGTGTTCCCCCACTAGGTCAAACTCCCCACCCTGTGGCACGCACCCTAACCCCTGACAGTAAATGACAAGGTGAATGGGATGGATATCTGTCTAACACAATTGGCAAGCACAATTTTATCAACTACTTCAATATGACTAGCAAGAAAGAGAGAGACTGAGATCACCTGAGAGTCTAGCCTGTGGTACATACCACCTGACAGTGAGAAGACATCAGGACCCCCAACAAAGCAATGTTGGAAACAGCCTTATAAAGACTATATTGTGAGGAGAACAGACAAGTGAGCTACAAAAGACAAAAGGGAAGCCGGGCATGGTGGCGCACGCCTTTAATCCCAGCACTTGGGAGGCAGAGGCAGGTGGATTTCTGAGCAGCCTGGTCTACAGAGTGAGTTCCAGGACAGCCAGGGCTATACAGAGAAACCCTGTCTCAAAAAACAAAACAAAACAAAAAGACAAAAGGGTGATGAACCCCAAATTTGGTTTTAGCAAAAAGCATTAGACTGCCTTTGGGCAGGAACCATCTTGGCTAGAGAGACCCACCAGCAAGCACGCAGGCGCTGACAGCACACACCTTCACGATCACCCCACAATGTTTGTTTTGGTTTGCTTTTTTTGGAGACAGTCTTAATACTTAGCCCAGGCTGGTCTCGACCTCACCACCTTTCCGTCTCAGCCTCTCAAGGTCCCCACACTCAGGTCCTAATAACTTTTTGACAGGAGCAGAATTGGGTCTTTATCTTTGTAAAACTCAAGACTAGTCAAATGCCCTGTCCAAGGGTCCAGTCTGGACGCCCACGGGTCTGCCCCTGCTGGTGATGTCCCTTCACTGGGCTCCCCGGGCTCACCTGAAGGATGCAGGGCTGAGGGGTAGAAGTCCACGGGCGTCCGTGTTGGGGTGATGCGTGGGTCCATGTAGGAAGGCATCACCATCCACCGTGGGTCAAAGCCCAGCATCTGGGGGTGGTGTGGGTAGAAGGTGCGCTGGGGGTGAGAAGGTGGGGGGTAGACCGGCTGCCAGTGCTGCATCTTGTACAGCTGCTCCTGGGGGGCAGGGGGCAGGGGAGACAAGCAGTGAATGAGGGCAAGGCACACGGGTGCTCAGGGTACTGCCAGGGCAGGCACACAAAGGCCCTGGCAGAAAGCCAGAAAGAAGGACGTCCACGGTCCCCAGGCCTGTTACAGCTTTTAGGTCCCTCAGAGCTGGATGGAGTCATGTTGGTGTGTGCACCCCATCAGATGACTCTACACCTCACAGCATCGGATCCCCTCCCCTTCCAGGAACATGCCCCGTCTTTTGTCTATGGCTATGCATGGACTTTCTACATTTGTTAGCCCCAAGCCTCCAATACCTCCTCTGCTTCCTGCCCAATAGCTTGAGCCCACAAGGTCATGGCAAACCATAGGGCTCTGTCGGATCTTGCCCCCTTGGCTACGAACCCCTCCACAACGCACCCCCTCTCTGCTTCACAGTCCCATGAGTCCTTGGTGACCCTGGGAAACCCTGGACCAATGCTCCTCTGCCTTCTGTTGCCAAACTGAGTTTCCAGCATAAGCGCTTTCCCTCTGGAAAGCAGCCCCCAGTGTCTGCTCCCACAACCCTCCCGGTCCTTCTCTGCTCTCAACTAAGCATGGGTTGCTGGGGCACTGTGCTCTGAGGCACTGAACTGAGGAACACAAACTATCTGTGATCAGAAAGCAATGGCACACTGACCACTCAACCAGCCCATGTGTCAGGTCAGACCTCAAGAACAAGCTCCGAGACCTTTGGCCTGCCCGGTGCACTCTGAGAACAGAATGGCCTCCCTCCAGCCTGCTGCTGGGCTGCAACTCCTGCAGGCTGCTGTCTCTGAGGAGCACTCAGTCACTGCAGGTCACTGATGTGAGGACCTCGAGAGCTAACTTCTTGGTCTACACAACACCCTCTGGCTAAACTGCAGTCCCTGAGGCCTAGACCAGCCCAGCCTGGCAGCCCTGCCAATCTCACACCCTCCTGAGGAGAGATACACGGCCAGGCCTCCCCCAGCCCCAGCAAGAGCAACTGGTGCTGCTTGGTTGGGCAGGTGTGACCGCTAACACCGCCCACTGGTACCTCCGCTCCCGGCCTCGAGGGACTGTGTGTACTTATATACCTACACCATGCTTCCTGTGACCCCAAAGCAGAGAAGCTGGGGTGGGCTCATAGGAAATTAAACGAGACTCTGGAGACCCTTGGTCTCTACAGCACAGCCATTTTGAAACAGTTTAAATGAGAACATTCTAAGCCAGCTGCTGGGGTTCTAGCAGATAACACCATCATCCCAGTCTCCATCAAAATGCACGGTTCCTAGGCATGGCTGCCATTTGTCCTTGTGTGCTGGGCACCAAATACTGAACCTGAGATCTCACTCTTGCTGGGAGATCTCACCCTGGCAGTGAGCTACATCCCCAGTCCCCGTGATTACACAACTGCTGTCAGGCTGCACCAGTAGAGGAGATCACCAGGACCCAGGGACTGCTATGACGCCACCCTCCAGAGCAAAAATGCACGCGTCTCTGAAAGTTTCAGAAGCCAACATGGACAATGCTCTGACACTCTCCTAGGTGCCACTGCCAAAGCTGTCTGCTCTGCTGAGGTAAGCACCCAGTGTCCCTAGTTTACCAGAGAAGAGAACAGACTGATGGCTGACTGACGTTACCCAAGTTGGCCACGCAATGTTTGGGTGGGAGCCCTGGCTCTCCAACATGAACCCTACAAGACAAACATCCTCAATCCAGAGCTGACCTGTCCATCTCTAGGGACTCCTGAGAGTGCAGAAGGCTGCAGAGGCCTCAGACGCCCCAGCATGTTTGAATGGGATCAGAGGGATGCTACTGAGTGAGGACCCCCCCACAAGCTGCACCACAGAGAGTCACACCCAGCGCCTCTATCGATGGGAGAGTTTCCCAGTGTTGAGGTGTCACCTCTGACATCTGTGATGGCCACTGTAACATGTAAGCGCACTGCTGTGAGTGGGTTGAGCATCACTCTGTGCTTATGTCCGTCAGTTTACCTGCTGCTGCTGCTGCTGCTGCTGCTGCTGCTGCTGCTGCTGCTGGCGCTGGAAACGAGGAGGAAGGGACTTCTGGTACTTGCTGAACTCCTGTGCAGGGGACCCGGACTCCCGGACTTCCTCCTCGATGCTGCTGCTGCTGCTGCTGCTGCTACTCTGAGCGACTGTTGGGGATATTGCAGGTGTCTCTTCCAAGAACATGGCGGGTGTTTCTTGGACAGGGAATTCTGGGGAGCCTAGAGAGCAGGGAAGGAAAAGTCACAGAGAGTTCACAGGAGCTTAGCCAACTGTGTGAACAGCAAGTGCTTCTGCCTACTGCTACACACCCTGCACCGGGGGACCACTCACTGACCCGGATCCAGTTGCCAACCCAAGTGCTCCTCGGGCTTATGAATTTCCCACAAAGCACAGTTAGAAGGTTCTACCCCAACAAAAACATAGGCGAGGATTCAGCTGAGTCACCTCAGAACTGTACGGGGCTGTGGCAAGGCTGGAGAAAGGGCTCTGAGAATGGAGAAAGCAGCCTTAACTCAGGGACCACCTACAAATTCATCACCCAAACACACAGGATTCAACCCTGCGGGTGGGAAGCCTGGGGCCCTGCTTGTCCATCGCAGTCTGTGAGTACTGAGAGTAACCATGCGTCCTCCACGGGGCTGGAAGGAGGATCCAGTGAGATCATGCACTCAACGGGGCCCAAATAACAGCGTGTTCAAAGCAGTTTCTGTACTGCCGTGGCCATAAGCACCAAGCCGGCTGTGGTCTTCCACGCAAGCTGCAGAGCAGGCGTCATGAGGACACCTGCACAGCCCTGACTCCAGAAGGGCACTGGTAGCATAAGATGGGCAAACACCTCAACACCCGCAGGAGGAGTTTACAAGGGCTGAGGCTAACAAGAGTCTATCAGGGCTGACTGGGGGACTGTCACAGAATACAGCTGATGGATTCCCTGGAGAACGTCCTGTCCCGGAACTCCACACAGACCAGGTTGACAGTAACTCACAGAGCTCCTGTCTCCGCCACAGGTTTGGCTACCTCACAGTCAGTGAAGTGGAGTGGACAGTTCAAGGCTCCCAGCTGTGGGACAGGGAGGCCTCTCACCTTTGCGGACAACAGGACCGTTCTCTGGTGGGGAGACCTTCTCAATGCCCGGGGATCGGGGGACCTCCTTCTCCACTGGCTTCGGGGTCTCACTGGCCTTCTGAGCCTGCCTGCACTTCTGGTCTAGCTGCTTGAGTTTGGCAGCACAGGCAGCCAGCCTCTCCTCTCGGGCCCGACGCTCTTCTTCTTCCCTGCGCTTTCGGGCTCGTTCCACGGCCTCGGACATCTCTGACTGGATGAACTTCTGCCGTGGGGGTGGCTTGTCCTCCTTGTCCTCAACGGACTGCTGGCGGAACATGCTGCCCATTGTGGGCTTCTGCCAAAAGAAGGAGGGAGTGGGGTGCAGGTCAGAAGCCTGGGTCGATGGCTCTTCCTCCCTCTGGGCCTGACACGAGGAAAACAGTAAGCATTGTTCTCAGTGACTCAAAGGGGCACAGGCTAGTGATTCTGCAGAAGCCGAAGGCAACAAGCATCCCTCCTGAGGCACAAAAGGGTCCCAGAATACATGAGCCCTAGGTTGTGACTTCAAAACCAAGTGTAATGAGAAGGCGTGACTACAAACATCTCTTCTCCCGCCCTAAGTCTCCTGCTGATTGTCAGTTACAATATAAGAGGGGGCTGAGGTGCCTGGAAAACCCTCAACACCAGGAATTTGTCCCACTACTCTGCAGGCAGTGACCAACACTGCCGCAGGCACAGGGCCGGCAGGAACCACAGGAGGGGGGCAGAGTCCCAGCCACAACAAACTAAGTTTCTGTTCTGAATGCTTGGATAAGCAATTGTATACCCCAGTCCAAGATATCAAACATAAACAGCAAGGCTCTGCCTTCCCCTGGAGTCTAATCACACCTTGATGTAACAAATACACATGTGAGAGTTATGGAGTTCCTCCTAAAAGCTGCCTTCTCAGGACCCTGAAGCAAGTCCGTTGAGGTAAGAAGATGAGGTACAGCGTGGAAGGTCAGCCACACCGTGTCAGTCAGGTCAGCCGCACCGTGTCAGTCAGGTCAGCCGCACCGTGTCAGTCAGGTCAGCCGCACCGTGTCAGTCAGGTCAGCCGCACCGTGTCTGTCAGGTCAGCCGCACCGTGTCAGTCAGGTCAGCCGCACCATGTCACACTGCTCACTGGACACGAAACACTACCCGACCACTTTAAGGAGACGGAACATCCGGCTGTGCTGCAGAGGCGCTGCTTACTCCCAACTTCACAGCTCACCTCACAGGTCACCTGATCCTTACAGATAAACTCTTGTTCAGCCTTCAAAAAAAAAGGTTTTAATGTGTGTATCTGCATGTGAGAGCTATTGGCTCTGAGGCCAGAAGAGGGTGTCCGTGAGCTGTTGGACACGGGGCTTCGAACTGAACGCGGGTCCTCTGGTCTATGGCCCTCACATTAAAAAAAAAAAAAAGTGTATGTGTCTCTGTGTGTGCGCGCGTGCATGTGTACGTGTGCGTGCGTGTGTATTCTATGTACAACTCTGGGGAGTCAGTTCTCCCCTTCCACCATCTGGGTCCTGAGGCCCTTACTCAAGTAAGTCACCAGGCTTGGCAGCAGGCTCCTGCACCCCTGGGCCATCCCGACCACACACCCTTGTGCAGTCTGTGTTTTATTTTATTGGGCTGGAAAAACTGCTCAGCAGTTAGAAGCACAGTGCGTTCCTCTACTGGACCCAGGTTCAAGTCCCAGCACTTACACGGCAGCTCGCCAGTACACTGTCTCTAGCTCCAGCTCCAGAGCATCCAGGCATGTATGTTGTGCACACATATACACATGCAGTCAAAATACCCATGTACATAAGAATTTTATAAGATTTATTTTTATCGTTTTTATGTGTTTATGTCTGTGTTGGGTATGTGTACTACAGTGCATGCGCCAGAACCCAGAGATGTCCAGATCTACCCAAAGCTGGAGTGACAGGGAATTGTGAGCCAGCTGACGTGAGTGCTGAAATCTGAACTTAGGTCTCCTGCCAGAGTAACATGTGCTCTTACCCATTGAGCCATTTTTTCAGTTCATTTTTCTGTATTCTTAAACCTGATTATCTCCTACCCAAAGACCTAAACAGACTCAGAGGTTCACATTCACTGTGAAGCCTTCAGCAGCAGGGTGGGGAGACACAATGCACATTTCACGTGTGTCCTCTGCAGTCAGCACAGAGCTCAGAAACACAGAGCAGACAGGAGAGGCCTGGACACTGGGCATGAGGAGGACTATGTTTCTCAAGGGAATTCCGAATGATGTTCTTCTCCATTTCCTAAGCACTTGCTCACTCCTGGGTGTGGCAGGAAAGGTGGGTGTGTCGGCTGCCAAGGAGTCACAGTCTCCCTGTGGGTGGCCAGAGCCCAGCAGGGTGAGAGAGGTGTACTGTGAGTGGTGGGCTGGTTTGAGATGAGCACAGGATAAAGGCATGGCACTGTGGAGCAAAGGTGACCCGTGTGGGGACTGGGGAGGGCATCTGTGCAATGCTAACTATTCACACACAGCATCAACCAAGGAAGCACCCGTGTCAGGACAACATGGGTGCTGCTGGAGGAAGGAGGGGCTGAGGGTAAAAGCCCTAACTATACAATCATTAATCCACGTCAAAGCCAGAGGCACAGAGTGCCTATACCCCGTGTTCTTGGCCTGCCAACCTGTCATACCCAACAGAAAAACAACAAACACCCTGTCTTAAACAGTGCGGAGAGCAGAGATGGACACTAAAGCCGATCACCAGCTTCCACAGGTACACAGTGGACCCTGAGCTCCTGTGCATGCACGCACACACACATACAACATAACAAGAAAGAACTGAAACGCATTCCTTAGAACTGGAGACATCCCTCTACTTTTTGGGTTTTCAGTACAGACAGGAATGGAGACTGAACCATCAGATGCCTGTATGTCGCCCCCTCCTCCCCTGTGAGAAGGCCCAAGAGTAACGCATATTCTAAATACTACCCAGCACTCAAAGGAAGCAGAGGTCTCAGAAACCCTGACCCAGACAGCAGAGAGCCGGGGGAGGAGTCTTCCCTCAGACAGCGAGGAAGAGCTCAGAGTCAGGTAAGAGACTACGAAGGACCCGAGCTAGGAGAATAACATCAAAGATGACTTCAGCTCACGGCAGACAATGAGAGATTATCAACTGCTGAAATGAATGAGTGAATTCAAAGTATGAGGAACGGGGCCAGTGAGAGGGCTCAGCAGGTAAAGGTGCTTGCTGCCAAGCCTGGCAACCTGAGTTCAGTCCCCACTCCCATAAAGGTGGCTGAGAAGAACTGACTCCAGGAAGCTGTCCTCTGACCTCCACACACTTACTCCCCCACACACCACACATACAGACTCGTGCAGTTTAAATAGAACAGGCTAGCCCGCCTCGACACCCTCCCCACACTTCTCAATCACAGTGGTAAGAAAAGGACTGTCCAGTGTAAGCCTTGGCAAGGTTGCATTCACCATGAGGCCAATGTGCCAGTCACCAGAGCCAGGAGGAATCCAGAAAATAGCCCAGTCAGTCTGGTCAAAGGCAGCAACCATGACCTCACCATGAGCAAGCTACAGACCAAGCCAACCAGCGGGTCTGCCCTCCTCCAAAGCATCCAGGCTAGAGTCTGGGAAAGGCTGTGGGATGGGCTAAGTGCCAAGTGACTCACAGGCAACATCGTGCATAAAGGGCTTCAGCGGGATCGCCACCCAGTGTATGCATCACAGTGAAGCAGCAACAAACTGATCAGGTTTGACACTAGGTCTTAAAAAAAAAACAAAAAACCGAGAAGACATTCGCATGGCCTGCAGTGAGAGCCTCCACAGGTAGGTGGCGTACTTCTTGGTCGTCCAGAAAAACAGACTTTGTGATTGTGTGTGTGTGTGTGTGTGTGTGTGTGTGTGTGTGTGTGTTGGGGGTGGGGATGATGACAGGGTTTCACTGTGTATTCTTGGCTGGCCTGGAACTTGGCTGGTCTTGAACTCAAGAGATCCACCTGCCTCTGCCTCCTGAGTACTGGGACTAAAGGCCATGCCCAGCCAGTCTTCATATTGAATTCTGTTTCAAATAACAGAGGGCCAGGTCCACAGAGCAGGAAGCAGGACATTTGTCTTGAAGCCTGACAATGAGTCTGATCCTGGAGACCACATGGAGGTGGAAGAAGAAAAACAACTTCCCAAAGTGCTCGTGTCTGTGTGCACGTGCATGGGGGAGGGGGAGGGGGGAGGGACGGAGGGAGAGTGCGTGCATTCGCTAAGCGCCCATGTATATACCAGGGCTCAGGAAAATAGCCAGGCACAGACCCTGGGCCACACACAGTACCTGGTAGTCGGGCCCGGAGGCCCAGCTGTGAAGCTTCCTGGGAGGAGGCTGAGGCTCCGGCACCTTTCGGACAACACGGGGTCCACCTGCTGCTCCACTCCACTCCTTCCCTTCCTCCTGAGTGCGCTTGGCATCAGTGCTGTCTGCAGAGCTCAGTGACAGCGCCCGCTGCCGCCTTGGGTCCCAGTTGTTCCTAGGACAGATGGCAACTGTTAAGTTTCCCCAGACAGTCAGGCCTGTCTGACCCCACTGGTCAGGGGCTTCTGGAAATCTTGAAGCCAGCTATTAGACCACTTTATAGACTAATTTCCTTCAACACTGCACGCACGCCCTTTATATGTGAACTGCCAAAGTTGAGGTACGGTGTTTACCAAGTCAGTATCATAAAGCCCTGGGAGTCAGGGAGCTCATCCCCCCCATCCTCAGCGCAAAGATGAGGCCAGCTCACACGCATCTAAAGAGCTGGGAGTCGGGGCTGGAGAGCTGGCTCTGGGGTTAAAAGCACCTGCTGATTGTCGGGTGGTGGTGGCTCACGCCTTTAATCCCAGCACTTGGGAGGCAGAGGCAGGCAGATTTCTGAACTCAAGGCCACCCTGGTCTACAAAGTGAGTTCCAGGACAGCCAGGGCTACACAGAGAAACCCTGTCTCGAAAAACCAAAAGAAAAAAGAGCACCAGCTGCTTTTGCAGAGGACCTGGGTTCAATTCCCAGCACCCACATGGCAGCTCACATCTGTCTGTAACTCCAGCTCCAGGGGTCCAATTCCCTCTTCTGGCTCCACAGACACACGTGTATGCATGTGATGCATAGACATATTTGCAGGTAAAATACCCATAAAATAGAAGTTAATTAAAAAAAAAAAAAATCTTAAAAAATAGCGTGAACTGAGCCTCAGGGAGACTCAAGGCGCTGCTGCTCCAGGCAACAGAAGGGCTGCGCCTCCAGGCTCCCTGCCATTTCCCCCCTCGGCCAAGCCTAGGGCAGGTGCCCACCAAGGGCTCTGCAACAGTGCAAAAGGAAGACATTAAACGATCCCCACGGTGTATATAGGAAGCCCACCAGTGTAGAAAAGGAGACAGTCGCCAACCGGACTGCTAGCACACAGAGGCAGGCAAACTCTGAGTTCGAGGCCAACCTGGTCTACAGATTGAGTTCCAGGACAGCCAGGGCTACACAGAGAAACCCTGTCTCAAATTTAAAAAGGAAAAAGAAAAAAAAGGAAAAGAATATTGGTGACTTCTGACTTGACCTTTGAGAAATGGTCTTTACCTCCCAGAACCAAAGCGGGATCTTAGGAGACAAGGAGGGCTGTGTGAAGGACACAGCACAGGAGGCAGGCCAAAGGGAAGGAGATACACTGACTGACCCCTGTGGGCCAATCATGCATACAACATGGAAGCTGTTCGAGGAGACCTCGAAGCTCCAAGTGCATTCTGGGAGCAAGATGTGCTGCGGGTATGACACCCAAAACACCAAGCCAGAAACTACTGCTGATGTTATGGTAAAAACAGCAATGGGAAGATGCCTCTGGTTAAAAGCCCTTGCCGCACCCACAGGGTGACTCACAATCACCTGTAACTCCAGCCCCAGGGTCCCGATGCCTGTGTCCTATGCAGGTACCTGCAATCTCGCAGGCACACACGTGCACACACAATTTTAAAACAATAAAAATAAAATCATAAGGGAATTCTAGTACAATGTCATATTTTCCAATGGGCATTAAGTAAAATTAGTCCAGTGGAAAGGATCAGAGAGAGAGAGAGAGAGAGAGAGGAGGCAGAGGCAGAGTGAAGGTAGGCAATCTGGCATGCACATCCCCGCCCCTGCACTGCTGCAGGTCATTGCTGAAGAGGCTGGCCTCTGAGAGTTTGTGATTAACAAAATGAGCCTTCAGTGGTACCCCACAAAAGCTTTTCAGGGTGCCATGACCATCAGTGGGAAATTACATGCAGACATTTAAGGAGCAGACAGTCAAGCCTGGATGCATGCTGACTGGTTCCTGCATGCTGTCTTGAACGGACCTTGTTCCCGCTGCTATGGAAACCGGGAACTGCTCCTAGCACAGTGACCACCAGGCAGCAGCACAAACAAGCTGAGAGGCCCACACTAGGAACTGGAGTGAGGGACTCACCACTTCGACCGGCCATCCTTCACAACATCCTCCTCATCTTCATCATCACTGAACTTCAGTTTCTCAGAATAGTCCACTTCCTCGTGGAGGCCTGGAATGGCAAAGTTCCAGGGAGGTGAGAAGACACAGGACATCTCCAACCCATCGCAAGACACTGAAATTCCAGCCTGTGACGCCCCATCTGAAGCCAGGGGCTGCTTACCCTGCCCAACTGCAACTCCTAAGAGAATCCCAGGTAAAAGCAATGAGCTGGAAAATACTAACCCTCCCACAGCTTCATGGGACCTGGCGCCCTCTTCTGGTCTCAGAGGGCATCGGCACTCACGTGCATATAGCCACACACAGACATATACTTCAAATTAAAATATCTTTAAAGTAAAAAAGATATTCTCCATTGAAAACTACAGAACATTGATGAGAAGAAAGATCGAGCAAGAGATTCACCAGAATCCTGAAACCCAAGAGTCAGAGCTGAGGAGCTGACACACACAGCAGCAGCCCCTTTGTAAATACTGCCAGGGCTAAGTACACATTTGCACAACTCCTCAGAGAACTTGAGGAGTGAACCGTGCGCAGACAAAGGTGGAAAGCTCCTCTCTGAGTTTAAGATATACTTTAATTTGCACAGCTGAACAAACAGGTCCCGGAAATAATGTCATCCAGAAATAGGCAAGGATTTACACGGTCAATCGATGCTTGGCAAAGGTGCCAGACCAACTCAAGAGAAGTCTTAGTGAGTGGGGCCAGTGCGTGGCCCACAGCAGAAAGTCTTAGTGAGTGGGAACAATGCGTGGGGCAACAGCAAAGTCGGACACCAGGGAACATCACCACCGTCAAGGGAGGCAAAGAACATCTGGACTGAATGCAAAAGGTGAATTAGCAAACTGTGTTTTATTTTCACTCATGTGTATGCAAGTGTCTTCATGAGCGAATGTCACGTGTATACTGGTGCCGTGTGGGCCAGAACGGGTATCAGATCATCTGGAGGTGGAGTCTCGGGTTAGTCTTCTGCAACGGAACATGCTCCTAACCATGGAGCCGATGAAAGAATGCACATTTCTCTCTTTTTAATTACTTATTATGTATGTGTGTGTGTACCTGCATGAATTTATCTGTAGCACATGCATGCAGGAGTCCAAGGGTGAGCTTCAGATCCCCAGGAACTGGAGTTACTGGTAACTGTGAGCTACCTGCAATGGGTGCTGGGAATTATAACCAGGGCCTCTGCCAGAGCAGTGGGTCTCTAAACCAATGCGTTTGCTATCTCTCTAGTCGGGAGTCTAGCCTGTCCCTATTTTTGTTCCTGGTTTTTTATTTTTATTTTGTTTTACTGAGACAGGATCTCACATGTACACCAGGTTGGCCTCAAGCTCACAGAGATCCACCTGCCTCTGCCTCTTGAGTGCTGGGATTAAAGGCGTGAGCCACCATACTGGGCTAGGTTTTTTCTTTCTTACTTGATTTTTGATTTTTTTTTTTTTTTTTTTTTGATGTTTCTGAGTATTTTGCCCATCTACAGAGGCCAGAAAAAGTGCTGGCTCCTTTGAGTTCCAGATAGTTCTGAACTCCCATAGAACAGCCAGTGAGCACTCTGAACCTGAGCCTTCTCTCTAGGGACAAAAATCCTCTCAATGAGACTTCTAAACAGATACATAAAGCACAGTATACTGATATGTCACAGGAGCAACAGAAACTACAGATACATACGTGGCACACGCCTTTGATCCCAGCAGAGGCAGGTAGAGCTCTGTGAGTTCAAGACCAGCTTGGACTACAAAGTGAGTTCCGGGACAGCCAGGGATACACAGAAATCCAAAAATCTCAAAAATCCAGAACAAACCCCCAAACCTCCAAACAGGTGGGTACCTCTTACCTGCAATCCTAGCACTTGGAAGGCTGAAGCAAGACACAGAGGTCAATGTCGGTCTGAGTTACAGATCGAGACCCTGCCTCAAAATCAGCAGTGTGTGGCCCAGCAAGACAAGTTAGAAGGTGAAGAGCCTGTCCTCAAGGTTGACCCGAGTTAGACCCCCAGGACACACATACTGGAAAGAGAATCAACTTCTACAAGACATCCTCTGACCACGTGTGCTGGGACACAGCACATACGCATACACTCATGTAGCCCAAGTAAATAAATAAATGTAACCTAAGAAAAAAGAATTTTTAGACTGGGTAAGCCCACAGTCTAGCACATGCGGGCTTCATCTCAGCACAGGATGATTTCTAGCCAGGCCTATAAACGCCTGTGATTCCAGAAAGTTCTTTTAAAAACAGAGTATCACAACCTCACAGAGCTTTCATTCAGGGAGTACACGCTGGTCCGGCCACTGGCCCTGACCACTTACCTGCCCAGCCATCATCAGCATCAGTGTCCAGATCATCCAGGCCCTTCAGATTTTCTGCGTTGATGATGGTGGGCCGTGGTGCCCTCTCCACCAGCTGCCTCAGTGGGCGCACTGGACGTGCCGCGCCTGGCCTTTCTTTCCTGATGAGACAAGACAGAAAATGGTGGGCTCATGTCAACCTATAGGTGGAAACTGTCACTTTCCAAAACCGAGTTCCACCATGCACAGTCGGTGTCTGAGTGAATGTCTGAGCTACTTCCTTAGAAGAAACATGCAGTGGACAATCACAAACATTCTTGCTACAGTTCAGTTCCATCCACAATACCACATGCTCACTGCCAGCCCCACCACAGTGCTGCCAGGCTCCTGCACTGCAGGAGTCAGCCCTGCAGACCACGCTACGCTCCTTGCTGGGTCCAAGCCCCGCCGCCCGCCCCAGTCTCCAGAGCCCAGAGCACTCATGCATGAACTGTCCCACGCTGACACACACGGCCACAGGGTCACAGCCTTACCCATCTTGGTCGTTCATCTGGAACTGTCTGAAAGGAACCCGGGGTTCCAGGCGCAGCTGGGGAAGGGGGAAGGAACTTCGTTCCACCGTGGTCTGGTTCTCTGATGACTGTGGCGAACACATCTGAAACACAGGATCAAGGACTGAGACTTTGTAATGGTGGCTCCGATTACATGTTAAATGAGAATTCATTTTGGAAAGTGGAAAAGTAGGGATCAGGAGAATGGGAAGAGAGGAGAGCTTTGTAACGAACCACAGTGCCCCATCTGCCTTGGGTCCAGAAAGGCTGAGAACACCTGTCTTCCCTTCTCTAAAGAACCAAAGTGACAGTGGCATCGAACAGCAGGGGCAGAAGCCAGTGGCAGTGGATAGGGAAAGGCCAGAGGGAGCGGGACCCTGCTGCCGACCACAGCAGTCCCTGTCTGCTACCCTGAGAGCTCAGGCTGAAGGGCGAACAGGAGTCTCCAGTTATGGACAGGATGCTCTGAGCACTTACAAACGCTGGGAGCATGTCATGGTACGTGGGCGGCTGGTAACCGTGCCCCATGAACTGGGAGGCCCCTCTGCGGCTGGGCTGTGCTGGGCGGAGAGAGGGCTCCTTAGAATCGCTGGAGCATGCTGAGGAAGGGGCTCCATCTGCCCCACTGGCGTTCCTGCTGCCCAGCTCTGTTGGGGAGGCGCTCAGAGAGGCGGCAGAAATGATGTTCCGCCCACCGCCCTCCCTCCAGCTTGTCACATCTGTGAAGTGGAAGGGGACAAAAGAGAACTGTAAGAGTTCTGAGGGTCAATGGACACCACCCTTTCTTTTAAAAACACCCCCAAATCATAGTGAAAACAAAAGAAGCCCCAGTGTTGTCAGGCAAGTGGGGAGCAGGAAGCTGGAACTACTAGTGGGTGTTGGATGTGTCTGAGAAACGTGTTCCACTTCAGACACAAGAGGAAAGAAAACTGGCTCCCGATGGCTGAGACCACCCAGAGGGCAGAACACAGGGACACCAGGACAGCCTGACTCACCCCCTCGGCCAGCACTACCCCACCAAGGCTAGTGTGACTGTCCACGTGAGCCTCTGTTTGGAACATCGGTACTCTGTGACCACATGTGGTATACACAGAGCACACACTCAGTTTGCAGGTAAAAACCTGAGGATGGCGCTGGTAACATGGTGACATGTTTTTGTGGGCTGCTGCCAAGCTGATGATGACCCAGGACTGCTATGGCAAAAGGGAAGAACTTACTCCCACAGGCTGCCCTCTGACCTCCACATGCACGCTACAGTAAAGTGTGCTCCCTACCTGACACACACACAAAAGAAATGTCTGAAAAACGTAAAAACCTTACAGCTTCTTAAGCCCACTCAGAGACCGACAGTCTGGCTTTTCCTTTTTGTGAGGGTCTCCCTCTATATCCCTGGCTGGCTTAGAGCTCTCTCTCTGTAGACTAGGCTGGCCTCAAACTCACAGAGATCCATCTGCCTCTGTCGTCTAAGTGCTGAGATTAAAGGCAAGCCACCGCGCTTGGCCAGACTGACTTGCCTTATGCACACTTAAGGTTAATTTATAAATCAAGTGCAAAAGGAGACAAACATCTGTGGTGTGACCACGCCCGCTGCCTCAGTGGATATTTGTCCTCAGTGTTTCTCTAAACTGTCACTGCAGGTAACTCATGTGGCCCCACTGCATCTAGCAGGACTGTGGGGCCAGACAGGGATGGGTCCAGACTCTTCTCCATCCACTTTCGGTTAGGAGCTGAAAGAGGAAAGGACCCAGCGCTCACCACCACCAAGAGGGCGGCCAGGCTGCTTCTGCTCTGCTGCCCTCCTGGGAAGCCAGGGACACCCTCAGGCCATCTGCTTCCCACCTTCTCAGGAGAGGGAAGGGTCTAGAAGCTGGTTCTGTTTCCACACTTTAGCCCCCCAGGGTGACCCATCTCAGTCACAGCAGGACTCCCCTAACAATAACCCTTCAGCACGTGCACATTGGTGCACTTTCAGCAAAGTCTTTGCTGTTTTGCCAGAGTGGCATGGTGGTCACTTGGCTTCAGGATAGTGCCTCTGACTTGCTGTCAGTACCATCAACAGAAGAGGCCTCGGGATCGAACAATACGGGCAGACAAAAGATCCTTGAGTTCAAGAGCTGAACCAGGAGATAGTTCAGCTTCCTTGATCAGGCCAGACAGAAAATACAGTTCTTAAACACGAGAGCCCCCACGGAAGGCCTGCCCCAAAATCCCTGGCACCAGAGGGCGCAACAGTGCCGGCTGCTGCAGATTCACCTGGTCATTTCTGATGGAGCTGGGGAAGGGTGGAAGCCAGACTGTGACACACTCTTGGAGTGACAGTCAGCATGTGGAGGGGCATGGGAACAGGCGATGGAAGCAGGGACTTGATCAAGTTAGCTGCACCCTGCACCCTGCACAAAGCAGAACCCAGCTTAGTGGCATAATGGATGATAAATGGACAAGTGGCAAGACCCGGCTCGAGAGGGACGAGAGCCAGAGGTGAGGAACAGGCCAGATAGAGGCAGTCAGGACAGACATGTCAAGCAGCTACCTGCTTCCATGCTCTGATGCCCAGGCCCAGGCAGCCTGGGACACGTGCAAGGGTAGAAAGCAAGGGGTCTGGTGCCCAGCAGGACTTGAGGGCAGCACTGCCTTCTACTCACTCTGAGGGCGGAGGCTTGGTCCTGGCCCATACGACAGATCTAAGGCGCCCTTTTCTTTGCCAGCCTTGTCCTGCCCTCCAGCTGCTTTCAGCGTCGGAAATTCCTCGGGAGAGAAGGATAACAGTCGGCTTGAGCCCCTTAAACCTGCGGGAGAGGCAGAGAGGACACGGGGCCGGTGAGACAGCCAGAGTGCCGCTGCTTCCCTAGCCCCATGTGGCCTGGCTAGGTGGGCATCTGTACTGCGAGGCAGTGACAATGACTCCCTTAGCTGTTCCCAGGAGCTGGCAGGTGCTCACACAGGAGGAGGGGACAGGATGTCACCCGGTACTTGCGCCTGCTTAGGGTGGTAAGACTGCTTCATGAGGGGCAGCAGTAGACACCCCACAAAGCTGTGAGCTGTGAGTTCTGAGACTCACCTCCCAGCCTTCTCCAGCCCTGCCAAGCTAGGTGTGGTCCTGGTGTAACCCCCAAGACCATTTCTCTCTTCAGCTGTCACTCACTGCTCAACTAGAACCCCCTTAGAAGGAACAACCCTGTTTTAACACTGTAACTCCACTCCTGACACACAGATCCAATATCTTCCTGGATGAACAGAGGAGAATGGCCTTTTAAGGACGAGTGCTCCCTCGGCTATGCGGCCCATGCTGTGCACTACACTACTGAACTGAGGGTCACCACTGCCCTGTAAGAGCCACACCCTAGGTTTTCAGTACAATACATAGGCACCTGCTGACTGAAACCACTGTGCTTAGGGAAATGGTCAGGTCACTGCAACAGTGGCCTGCTTGCTCCCACAGTCAGTGAAAAGGCTGGGTGACAACAGCCTGGCAAGTGACAGCATCAGGCAAACTCACCCTCTACTGGCAAAACTGAGAAGAGGTAGGTGGCTGGTGCTAGCTGTCAACATGACACTCTAGAACAGAGGCTCTCAAGCTTTGAGGGCTGAACAAGCCTTTCACAGGGGTCACATCAGACATTTACATCACAATTCATAACAGTAGCAAAATCACAGTTATGAAGTAGCAATGGAAATAATTTTATGGCTGGGGAATCACTACATGAGGAACTGTGTTAAAAATAAAATCATGGCATTAGGAAGGTGAGATCCACTGCTCTAGAGTCACCTGGGAAAGCAGTCTCAAGGAGGGACGGTTGGGATCATGTTGTCTAATGCGGATGTCTGTGGGGGATACTTTGGATGTTAATCGGGTGGGAACTCCCACCCACTGTGGGTAGCACCATTCCCTAGGCATGGGGCTGCGAATGTTTAAGAGTAGAAAACAAGCTGAACA
This sequence comes from Mus pahari, assembly GCF_900095145.1. Lineage (NCBI taxonomy): Eukaryota > Metazoa > Chordata > Mammalia > Rodentia > Muridae > Mus > Mus pahari. The sequence continues at coordinate 19,459,182 of NC_034592.1, read as the reverse complement.
CTAGTATGCATGCATGCATGCATGCATGCATGCATTCATTCATGTGTTCATTCATTCATTCATTGCTCTCCAATTTTGACACTGACTGTTAAAATGCCTGACATTTTCACTTCCCAATAATGATGGACCATAAACTGGAATTGTAAATTAAATAAACCCTCGCTTCCTTCCTTTTATCACAGCAACAAAAAAGCAAAACTATGACAGGTAACTCAACCCCACACCTGCACACTCCTACCCCTCAGATTTCAGCACTTTTACATTTGTCACCCAATACTGGCGCTCTACCATGAGAGACAAGCAAGGTAATCAGAGCAGGCCACACCAGGGGGAGGGGCACACACCTTTGATCTCTGTCCTAGCACTTAAAATGCAAGCCTAATGAATCGAGCTAAGATCCCTGGCATCTATGTGAAAAGCTGGGCAAAAGGGCAGGGATCTGTAGTCCTAGTGTTCCCTAGGAGGCAAACACCATGATCCAGAAACTCCTAGGCCAGAGGACTTGGTGCATGGACACAATGACAAGAAAAAGAGCCCCATTTAACAAGGGGAAACATAAGAACTGACTTCTGGAAGCTGACCTCTGACCTCCACATATGTATGGGCAATGTGGCATACGTGCACCTGCACTTTTACTTACACACACACACACACACACACACCAATACCAAGCACCATGGCATATAGTTATAATCAGAAGAGGAAGTCTTAATTATGAAATGCCTCCATAAGATTGTAGGCACCTCTGTGGGGCATTCTCTTGGTTATGATTGATGTTTGGGACCTAGCCAACTAGAGGTAGTGCTCACCCTGGGCAGATCGTATATAAAAAAGTCCAACCTGGAGTTCCTGTACAGACTTCTGCTCATGATGGGCTGTAAGCTAAAATAAACTCTTCCTCTCCCAGTTGCTTTTGGTTACTGTGTTTTGTCACAGCAACGGAAAGTAATTTAAGACAGTGAGCTTCAAGCCAGAGGACTTGTCGCAAAAAATGAGGTGTACCACTCATGAGGGAAGACACGAAAAACCATCCTCTGACTTTCACATGCACACACTACATGCCTACATGCAGCATGCAATTCCCAGAGGAGTATGGAAGCATGCACACACATGCACACGCACACACACACACACACACACACACACACACACACACACCACTAACCTTCATAGAAGACACAGACTGCTGGGCCTTAGCTGACAGCGCAGTCACTGTTCCACCGGCCTTTCTGAGGACCACAGTTGCCTGCCCTCCCTGCTGTCTATCTGTAACCTCACCTCCACCAGCAAAGTGCTCACATGGTGTGCGGCTAAGCCACCTATCCAGAGTGAAGCTATGCACACTGTGACTGCCCAGTGCCCCAGGAGATGCTGGACACAACATTCTAACACATGGGCTTTCCTCTCCATCACAACAGATCTGAAGAGAGACATGTCCTCTATGCTGGCCATCCATGTCTACCAGAAGTCAGGGGTTGCAAAGCCCTGGCTTGCAGGGACACACAGGAGTGGGAAGGTACCCCCAGGGCAGAGGACAAGAGTAAAACAGGCTGCCAGGGCTGTGTCGCCACAGAAAGAGCAACATCAGAATCCACCGAGGAGCTATACCACTCATGGGTAGGGTGGCAGAGCTGGGTCGTCATTGTGCATCAGAACGCCAGCTAATGTGAAAAACCCAGAGACTTCAGGTAGCCTTCTAAATGTATGGTGCTCTCGAAACCACCTGCTGGGGGCTGGAGAGCTAACTTAGTGGTTAAGAACACTGTTGGCTCCTTCAGAGGTCCCGAATTCCATTCCCAGCACACGTCGGCTCATAACCACCTATAACTGTGGTCTCCTAGGATCAGATGACCTCTTCTGGTATGCCGACAGATACACGTGCAAAACATCCATACACATCAAAATAAATCAATCTTAAAACAAACAAGCCACCTTCCTGCTGGTGTCGGCCTCACCTCAAGGCCACAGGGACTGTGCCACATGCCCAGGACTCACCTAAAACACACAGCTACCTAGTCACAGCTTACCGGAGCCACTGGAAATACTCTGACCACTTCATCCTGCAGCATACTAGCCCTTCACCCCTGTGGCCACAGTGGACTGACCTTTTCAGACCTTCCTGTCAGTCGAGATACTGACAATAACCAACCCCACCCAATCCTCCAAAGGCTTTGGGCGAATGTCTGCGATGGCCACTGCATCCCCATACTGCTGGCTTCCTCAGCACACATGCCTGAAGCCAGGGTTAGTGCCAGGCCAGTGAGGGAGAAGTAGCTGGTGGCAACATGACACTGGCAGCAATTACCCCAAGCAGTGCAGCTGACTGAAGGACCATCAGCAGGGCCTGCAATAGGGTTCCTCTGTCCAGCTATAGAAGAACACTTCCAGTAACCAATATTAAACTCAAACGAGGCCAACCATCACAGAATTGGCAACCAACTTCACTCACAAAGGACACCACAACACCAACACTAGCTTTTGTGAAAGGTTCCACAGCTTCTAGGGAAAGGACCAACCAACCCCTCCTGCCCACGCACCCCATCCAAACCGTCCGCACCCACTTACCACCTTCGTGTCCGACTGGCTTTCCACTCAGCTGTGCCCATGACTTTGGTCCACCTGGCACTGAATTTGTGTTCTAAGAAACGGAAGGAAACAAGAAGAGCCAGCTCAGCCAACCTGCTGTGCCTTGGAATGTGGCACTCGGCCATGGCTGAGCTCAGGGCACAGCAATGGCCTAGCACACTCAGTCCTAGGGTCTACCCTCAGCACCACAAACAGAAGAGGGGGTGGGGTGAGAGTTTCATGTTAGACTCAAGCCTCATGCAGAGGACAGATGGCCACCTTCAGGGCTCTCAGAAGAGCAGGCCCAGCCAGAGTCAGGAGCCTAGGGACCAGAGCAGCACGGCTGATGAGCAAGCGCTGAGGACTCGCCCACGCCCACCCCCACGCCCACCCCCACCCGCATGCAGAACTCTGCAAACACTGCCAGGTTGTCCCGTGCCCACACAGAGTTGTGTGGTCTTGCTCCAACCATGATTTCAGCACATGTCTCAAATCTGGGCCACTGACGAGTGTGGAACATGCCCAGGAAAATTACTATACACAACCACTCTGAAACAAGGCTGGTCCTCCCAGCCCGACTCCGGAGGGGTCGTCCGTCCTCTTCTGCTCATCCACACTTGCCTGTCTCGGCCTTGGCCCTACAGGCAGCCTCTGATGAAAGTTCGCAAGGCTAGTGACCCATGAACCAAGCAAAGTCCCACCATGCCCCTGGAAGGGTCTGCTTAGATTCCCAATGGGGCCCAGACCTGCTTCTCATGCAGAATATGTCTGTTCTATCTGCCTAGCCCTAAGCACAGACAACAAGGGCTTCTTTGCTGGCTTCTGTGGCAAGCTTGCAGATGTCTCCAGATGGACTACATAGGACATGTCCAACATCTTATGAGCAGAGGGGCACCAGGGCTGCCACCATCCTCTTTGCACACACGTCACCTGTGTCTATAGCCTCAGGATAACACAGTCCTTACCAGGACACTAACAGGGGATGGTGACTTCTATCTAAATCAAGGTGTCAAGACAGCTGGTAAGAGTTAGGCATGGAGCCGGGCAGTGGTGGCCCACGCCTTTAATCCCAGCACTCGGGAGGCAGAAGCAGGTGGATTTCTGAGTTTGAGGCCAGCCTGGTCTACAGAGTGAGTTCCAGGACAGCCAGGGCTACACAGAGAAACCCTGTCTCGGAAAAGCAGAAACAAACAAGCAAAGAAACAAAAAGGAGTTAGGCATAGTGGTACTTGTCTTTAATCCCAGCAAAAGCAAGGCAAAGGCAAGCAGAGTTCTGTGAGCTTAAGGGCAGTCTGGCCCACATAGTCAGACAGACAGACAAGGGGAGGGGAGGGGAGGGGAAGGGAGGGAAAAGAGAAAGAAGTTGGTGCATCACAACAAGCTGGTTGTGTTCTTGAACATACCAGACCAGACAATGGGGTGTTTCTGCAGCTGACACTTCCTGTGCTCACAGGACTGGTGTCCACAGAGCACATCAGGAAGCAACAAGCTGGCCTGTGCTCAGTCCAAGCTTTACCCAGGCCAAGAACCTGTCTTTTACCAAGTAGCACCAGGACTGCCTGGGAATGCGAGCACGGGGACCCAGCACGTACCTCCTGACTGATAGACTGTGTCGGTTTCTGCAAATTGGAGACAGATTTCTGCAAACCCGGCTGCGGCTGCGACTCCGGCGGCTGAGAGGCCGTCACACTGGAACTAGAAAAAGGCAGGATGCACAGTGGGGTCAGCCTCTGCGCGGGGCATCTGCCTGCCTCAACAGTGACAGTGACCAGACAGTGACTCATGTCCTAGGCTGACTCGGTGACACTGCCCAGGACATGGGGCAGTCTGCTGCTTGCTTCTGACAGTTGTCAAATGAGCTTGAAGGAAGCAAAAGAAGAGCTGTCACTGGGGAAACTGAGTCACTGCGGTGAGGGCCGGAGCTCCTCTCCACCTACTCAGAGCAAAAGCTTTGACAACTGACAGACTTCTGTCTTGCCTCAGCATATTCCTGTACTTATAAAAATAAGTTTATAAATATAAATAACAGACATTACCATCTCATCCCCCACACATAAGCTCCAATTCCCACAGATTTCCGTATACATATGTTCATGTAATATTTTTAACACAAGATAGCCCATGCATATGATTCCACAGCCTCTTCTCGCGGTCTATTAGAGCTCTTTTTATACAGACGATTCCTTTAATGATGGCTAGCCGTAAGTTAATTAGTTCCTGCTCCTCCTCCTTCCCGTTACAGACAGAACTGCAGCAGTATAGACGCACACAGGCTCAGGTCTCTGGGCATGCTCCATGAGTTACCCAGTCACACAATCACAGGGATGAGGCTGTCAGACCAAGATACCAACTACCTCCACACAGGCTGCAGTGTGTGCCCACTGTCTGAGAGGAACAGGAAGGGTGGTGTGGAGCCTTCCGCTCAGCCGCAGTAGAACCTTGCACTTGACAGCCCACTCAGCGATTAGCAGCCATTGCCAGGGACTCAGCTGACAGCCAAACTCCACAGACACACTGACAACGTGAACCCAGCCACTCGCCAGTCACAAAAATGACAAATTGAAGTTTCCAGGTAGTGGCCCCTCTGAATCCCCAGACCTGGGCTCCAAGTGCCCACAGGAGAGCAAGCCAGGGATGGGGAGCCTCCTCAACTGCCCCCCTCATTCCCTCCTCCGCACCAGGCCTTTAGCAAGTGTCTGGCGCTCTGGACGGGAGTCAGAGTGTGGACAGGCCTCTGGGGCTCTGCACTCTGTGGCTTGCCTTTGTTTGGTTGGGCCTCTGAGCTGATTAGTGAGTAGCCTGATTGTTTGGGTGGCCTCTGCGGCCTTCTCTCTACAGCCTTTAGAAGCAGAGGCTCCGCATTCCCACTCAACTGTCACACAGCTTTCTTACCACAGGGTACCATTCAAATGGACGATGACAACAGCTGACACCTATGTGTCCTCTGCATCAGGCTATTATCCCATGGGGGCACCACGGTGCCCTAGTGGCCACCCCTGTTCTAGTTCTCCTTGAAGGTGGAACCCTCAGGTTCAGAAGTCCCAGCAAACCACAAATGACCTGACTGGAAACAACAACCCTGACAGTTGTGATATGTCCCACACTCCATAGCACCCCTCACAAACTGACTGTACAATGTTTTTTGTTTTGTTTTTGTGTAAGACAGTGCATGGAATTGACCATGCAGACTAGGCTAGCCTCGAACTTATAGAGATATGACTGAGTGCTGGGGTTAAAGGTGTGCACCACTCCCCCTGGCTGCAAACTGTTTAAACAGCGCAGGACCCAGTAGCAGGCTCCACCAGGCGGCTTCTGCCTCTGGAGCCCCTCCCAGAACATGGCTTCCTCCCTGATATGCACAGAGAACCCAGAGGCACATCAGCTGAGGAGCTTGTGCTGGCTCTCTGAGGCACACGGCTCAGGACTTGGGTCTCCCAAGGCTGTCGCTGCCAAGCTACGTTCTAACATGGAGCACACAGGGCCCCCGCCCCCGCCTAGTAGTTCTCTAAGGATAGGTCTCCAATCACTGTACACATTACCTCGGAGAATATGGTTATCCAAAGAAATGCTACTCACTAAACAGCTCAGAGGCCCAACCGAACAAAGGCAAGCCACAGAGTGCAGAGCCCCAGAGGCCTGTCCACACTCTGACTCCCAGTCCTCCCTCTGCATGGCCACACCTGCATCCCATAGAGCAGAAGGCTCAGGCCCCTTGACAGCCCGGCTCACCCAGTCACCCCTTCCAGTGGCCCACCTCTTTGGGTCTTGCTGGTCCTGCTTGTTGGCCCATCCTGTCCCGTCCTTGGGAACTATCACGATGTTGGGGTCGTTTCCTTTGTTTTCAGACTTCAGGCTTGGCAGGTTTGCAGGCGGTGGCATACGCCGGGCTGTGGCAACTTTCCCGAGACTCTGTAAGCCATGTCTAGGAATAACTGCAAGGAAAAGAACATGGGGTAGAGCACAGAGCTCACGGGAGAGAGGCCAAAACACACCACTGCTCAGACTGAGGAGCAAAGCCAGGCCAAGCCAAGCCAGGCTTGGCAGTCGCTCCAGCCTCTGCCAACCCCTCCCCCAGACTAGAGACAAAGGACTGCTGGGATGCACACATTCTACCTTGGCAGGAGGCCGCTGCAGAAGCTCACACCAAGGTGGAGCCAGCCCCAGGAACCTGAGCCCACAGTGACCACCCCTGCACTATGACACGGTCCTGGCTGTGCCCCAAGAACCCCAGGAAGGCCTTGTGGGTGGCAGCAAATCCTACACTTGTTCCACTACGAAGTCAGACCCAGGAAACCAAGGGGGGGAAGGCTATGCAAACATTATGTCACCCCACCTGCCTGCCCAAACTGACTGTACCCAAGTGCCTGGTCGGGTCTGGCCATCTTACAAGGAACAGAGGCAAAGGAACGCAAGGGGGGCCTTGGGCCGGGCCTTACCTGTGGATCTGACAGCACCTACTGACCTCCCTTTATACTTGTCAAACAGGCTGAGAGTCGAGTACTTGCTTTTCCCATCCTTGCCCTGGGTTATTTGCCCCAAACGATCGGACATTGCGATGAAATGTCATCTAGTAAGGAAATTTTCTCGGCACCGCTCCCGATTTGCCTATGAAGTGGAAAGAGGAGGTCAGTCACCAATCTGACAATTCGGAGGAGCAAATCCTTCAGGAGTCACGGACTCCACGGACTCTACATGCTGAAGATGTAGAGACAGCCAGGGACTGTCCCAAGGAAAATGTCCCCAGTGTTCATCCACAGGTGCTAGCGCCAGGTGGCCTGCTCTGCAGATAGCCTGGGCTACCCCACCCCTACTCACGACGTGCTGGTAAGACAGGCTGCAGACTGCTGCCACGCCATACTGTAAGTAGATTTTGACACACTCGGTCACTCTCCAGATCAAGGACAACTCTTTAAGAGGAAACAACACTCCTGACTTCCAGCTCTTACAAAAAGGCAGCAAGTTAGCCACAGATGCAGTGTCAGGAGGAGTAACCCCCCCCCCCCAAGGGAAACGCACCACAGCACGTGACCGGGGAGAAAAGGACAGATTCGACTCGGTAGTCAGCACCTGGGGAAGAGCAGCCATGCGCAGAGCAGGGTGGCTGTGGTAAACTATCCCAGCACCCCCTCCACTAAGACAAAACCTCAAACACTGGAAGCTTCTACCCTTTCAGTCTATCAGCACTCTCCTTGTCTGGTCTTAAGTCACCCATTCATTCATTCATTCATTCCAACACCAAGTGCCCATCCACTATCAGTGAGCTCTGCTCAGTGAAATCAAGACCAAGAGCAACCTTCACCACCTTCTTCCTTCTCTACATCAGCCTTGACTAGAGACTTTGAACTTGACCTGTACAAGGACCATGACTTCCTAACTCTGGAAGCAAAGTATGGAACACAAAGCAATCGGATCCAGTCACATGTCCTTAACAGCCTCTCAGGGTGACTAAGATAAGGGAGAGGGAGGCAGCTGTCATAGTGAATCTGCCACCCTGTGAGTCTATCCTAAAGCTAGAACACATCAGTGTATCTGGGAGGCATCTGGCACCTAATAAGATGGTGCCTAAGACAGATGTGTACACCATGACCTTAGATTAGGAAGCACGAGAGGCAACACTCAATTACAACAGGCACACAAAACAAAAGCTGGGACAGAGCCACTGATGTCACATCTGTGTGGATGGAGCCCAGTTTCCTGACACATCAAAGGCGCCGGTGTCAGCTCTGGCACAAAGCAGGCCTGGCCAGGTGCTGCAGGAGTGTGTGAACACACAGTGTGTACCAGGAAATGCCCTGAAGACCTGCATGTGAGGCAGGAGGTGGTAGTGCACACCTTTAATCCCAGTCCTCAAGGACAGGCAGGTAAACTCTGTGAGTTCCAGGACAACCAGGACTACACAGTAAAACCCTGGCTTGAAAATTGGGGGTGGGGAGGGGATGTGGGAGCTGCAGACACAGCTTAGTGCAATAAAGGCATTTGCTGAACCCACAATGCTCGGAACCCACAGTGGCAGGACAGAAGTGACCCCTGACCTCCACGCGCACACCATGGCATCACATCTGTACACACACACACACTCTAATCTTAACTTTAAAAATGCACATGGAGGGCTGGAGAGATGGCTCAGTGGTTAAGAGCACCGACTGCTCTTCCAGAGGTCCTGAGTTCAATTCCCAGCAACCACATGGTGGCTCACAACCATCTGTAATGGGATCAGATGCCCTCTTCTGGTGTGTCTGAAGACAGCAACAGTGTACTCACATATACAAAAGAAATAAATCTTAAAAAACAATGCACTTGGAAGGCTGGAACTCATGTATAAGCACAGCCCCCTGGCCATCTTGGCACTTCCTCTCGACACGGTCACAGCTCCCTGGCTGTGTAGTGATTCCCTTCCTCACTCAAATCCTAGCCCACAGCTGTAGAGTAGGAGAGGTCCAGGAACACCAGGCTATCTGAAAATGAATGGACTCGGTACAGGGAGCATCAGACCCACTCAGGGCCAAGCCCAAGTATGCAAACAACTATGGAATCCCGGAGAACTTTACAGCGCACAGCCAGAACCTTCCAGTGCTCACTGGCCCACGATCACCGAGAACCCTCAGCTCCGTCTCCAGCCCCGGATCACTGAGCATCAGGAGCAATGAGTACCTGGGACCACAGGTCTGCTCTCCCTCTCCTAAACCTCTGCGGATGAGTACTGTCTGTTCCGATAACCACATTCTTCCCCCGGGTCTGAGCCACTTCAAAATAACTAGCATTTCACAGAGCCTCAGGTATATGCTGACTCAAAAGTCTCCATGAAGTTCGAGGGTAAACATGTCACCCCAGTCACAGTTGCTAATCACCAAAAAGAGAGGGAAACCCCACAAATGTTGGAGATGGTGCAAAGAAGTATCAGTTGCCATGAGCGAGAAGCACGGAGGCAGAGTGTAGGGGTGTGTCAGTGTGAGCGCTCCTGAGGACTTATGCAGATGTGAAGACACAGCCGCACTGCCATGTCTGGACAGCTCTAGTCACAACAGTCAATACTCACACAGTCAACCAGGGTCTGTGGGCAGATGAACAGAGTATACAAGGAACATTATCTAGCCATAAAAAAGGGAAAAAAAAATGAAGCTAACTAACATCTTCACTTGAGCATCACAAACAGAAGTGGAGATCATCATGTTAAGTGTGGAGATTCAGGTGCCAAAAGACACACTCCACACACGGTAACTTACACATGGAGGTGAGATGGCGCCTGCTACTGAGCCTGACAACCTAAGTTCTATCCCCAGAGCGCTCAGGGTGGGAAGAACCAACTCCAAGTTGTCCTCTCAATTTCACACACAATGCAAGTGTAAAATAAACACATCAAGTTTTTAAAAAGTTGATCTCCAAGAAGCAGACAGAAAAGCAGTACCGACCAGAGGCTGGGAAGTGAGGAGGGTCTAAGGGGAGGAGAGAGGAGGGGAGAAGACTGCTGGGTTGGAGGAGTAAGGTCTGAACAGTCTAGAGTGGACAGGAAGGTCAGGGCAGACGGCGATTAATGGAGTACTTCAAACTAGCAGGCAGAGGGGCTGGACTGTTCCTACCCAAACAAACAACCTGTTTCTGCAGCGATGGGCCTGCGAGCCACCCAGATCTAACCACCACACACTGCACACACACACTGAGATGCCAGACCACATTCCAGAAAAAGAGACAACTGCCTTGCCAAAAATAAAGTTATGTGGGTTGGAGGCATGGTTCAGTGATTACCATCACTGACTGCTCTTCCAGAGGACCTAGGTTTGAATTCCAACACATGGTGGCTCAAGTCAGCTGTAAGCACAGTTGCAGGGGAATCCAATACCCTTTTCTGGACTCTGCCAACACCGGGCACACACACAGTACACAGACAAACACACAAGCTAAACACTCATACACATAAAATAAAAGCCTCAAAAAGTCCACTTCCTTATAAACTGGGTAGGATTGGGTAGTACACACTGGTGTCAACTCAAAATAATAATCTGAAACAGAAGAATGACTTGGACAGAAATTCCCAGTAGACAGGTATCTATGGGAGAGTTTTGGTTTCTTTAAGCCCCAGTTACCTTATGTGAACATGTTTCTGCTCTAATCTCAGGTGTGGTGTGTGGGGCTGCCTCAGTCTGTCCACTCCCCTAACCATGACCTTTGCAGGCTACAGATGGTTTCATGCTGGGCACCCTGGATAGTCAGAGAGCCGAAGGGGCCTGTGGTGACGGCTGCCGCTGCAGTCTGTCAAGTGGTCCTGAGCGAGAGACGAGATGTTGGAGACATCCTGACGACGAAGACTACTGGACTTGCCCACACGGAACCCACAGGCCCTGAGCAGCAGGAAGCAGTATTTTGTCTGCTGAGAGTGGCCTATGCCCCTTCCTCTCTAACCTTTCTCTTCTACCTAGTGTTTGGGGTTGGAAGTAAGAACCCAATAAAGCAGCCACTACAGGCGTCCCTGGAGCTGGATACCATCCTCCCGCAACGCGGAGGCAGGAGAGTGAGACTTCAGGGTTAGCCTGGTCTGCAGAACAAGCCCCAGGATAGCCAGGGCTATACAAAGAAACCCTGTTCTGAAACAAACACACAAACAAAAAAACCAGAAAATAAAACAAACACAAAAACCCTTGGGGTGACAGCCCAGGTGGCTAAGCGTGCTTACTGTTCTTGCAGATGATCACACTTGGTTCCCAGCACCCACCTGGTGGCTCGTAACCACCATTTTCTGTATCCCAGGGGCATGTGTACACATGCAGTGTACACAAATTCCTGTAGGCGCGCACGCACACACACACACACACACACACACACACACACACACACACCTAACTAAAGCTGTTATAAAAAGAACTACTAGGCTGGGTGTGGTGGCGCGCGCCTTTAATCCCAGCACTCAGGAGGCAGAGGCAGGCGGATTTCTGAGTTCGAGGCAAGCCTGGTCTACAGAGTGAGTTCCAGGACAGCCAGGGCTACACAGAGAAGGATGCACACATATCTGCCTTACCCTGAATGTAAGCCCAATCAATGCTCACCGTGTGATGGGACAGGGCAGCTTCCAACCTGAAACACAGGCGTGTCAATAGCCATCTTTGTACCCTCAAGCCTAAAATGGTACATTTTTTTATATATATATAATATTTGTTTCAAAGAAATATAAATGCCAAGGGTAAGGGTGGAGTGGAGACCTGCCCTGAGGAAGCAAGATGGATTACAAACAGGGACTGTGGCTAGGTCAGGTCTGTGCAATGTTACAAGGTCCCTAGACCAAGAACAAGAGTCCTCACTCCCAGAGCCCACCAGCAAAGGGAAGCTGTAGACGTGACTAAGCCAAGGTCCTGGGGATGGCAAACCAGCTCGCACAGTGTGAGATGCCCAATGGAGTCACAGAGGGTCCTACGACAGGGTCGGTCAGCAAGGGGGGAGGGGAGGCAGTTGGGAAGACAGAGGAAAGGACAAAGCTGCAGGAGGCAGGGCCCAAGGAAAGGGATTCTGCCCTAGCGCCTTCAGGTCACGCGCACATGCACACACGCGTGAACACATGCACGGCAACCCTGCCGGCAGCCTGGCTTTAGGCCTGGGAGACACAGCTCAGGCGTGTGCAGAAGAGATCTGGGTTTCAAGCCACCCAATGTGTACAATAAGTTACCACAAAACCAGAAGCTGTCACACGCACGTGCTTACCCTACAAGGCCAAACCTAGGCACAACAAAGGACAAACTAGACACAGCCCCGCCTCGCCATCAGTTTAGGAGCACGCTACCATCTCTGGCCTTGGCAGAGGGACACACACTAAATGGCAGCCACACTCCTGTGGTCCCTGACCACAGTGACCAGTGAGAGGATACCCTGCCCCGGCACCTCCTTCCCAGCCACACAATGCAGCACTAGACGGAGCAGCATTGGCTTAAACTCGGATGGATTATTAATTAAAAACTGAGCCACGCAGTGAGACCTATGTCCAAAAAAAGGGAAAGAACAAAAACAAAATGGACATTGGTAAGAAGGGAGTGAGGAGCCTTTGCCGCCACTCTTGTGCGAGCATAGCTGGGTTTGATTTTTTTCGAGACAGGGTTTCTCTGTGTAGCCCTAGCTATCCTGCAACCCACTCTGTAGACCAGGCTGGCTTTGAACTCACAGAGATCCACTTGCCTCTTGCTGGGATTAACCATGTATGCCACCACTGCCCCACTAAGGTAAATATTTCCTCTGTCAGAGGACAACTCACAGGACTCAGGGCTCTCGTTCCACCAAGTGGGATCCAGGGACTAAACTTGGGTCTTCAGGCTTGACAGCAAGTGCCTTTATGAGCAGAGTCATCACTGATCTGGCACTGACCGGGTACTCACCAGAGAGGCTAGGGGCTACCCATTCCCCCACCCCAAGGAAATGGAAAACCAGAAGCCTGAGCAAACCCCAAGCCTGCAGGAGAGAGGCACAGGCCCCTCTTGAGAATTTAAAACATATCTGGGTGGTGATGGTCTGTAGTGACAATTTTGGAATTCTGATTTCTTCAAAAACAGACTTTTTTTTCTTTTTTCTTTTTTTTTTTAGTTTTTTGAGACAGGGTTTCTCTGTGTAGCCCTGACTGTCCTGGAACTCACTTTGTAGACCAGGCTGGCCTCAAACTCAGAAATCCGCCTGCCTCTGCCTCCCGAGTGCTGAGATTAAAGGCATGTGCCACCACGCCTGGCCAAAAACAGAAATATTTTAAGACTATGTTTTCATTTTAATCCCAGGTGTGGGATGCGAGCGGCCACCCAGACACCCAGACTGTTTACAGCCACCGTGATTGTCTTGTGCTCTAGCGGGGGGGAGGGGGGGGAGTGGATTCTGCCAGCTGCAGAGAGTTCCTTGCAACTGGGTGAAGGTTTGCATCCGGTAGACTTTTCAGAAGGTACATAAATGTTGGTTCGTTGTTGTTGGTCACAGTTTGTTAAGTAGTACTGCACAAAGAAGAAACAAGAAGAAACCTCCCAAGGAACTGGGCGCCCCAGTCAGCAGGAAGTAGTCTAATGATAACGCCTCCCCCTTTTCAACCCCTGACCTTACTCAGGGATCTCTTTCCTTTTTCTCTACTATCTAGAGTTAGGGGTTGAAAGGGTGAAAGAACAAACCAAAAGTGGCCAAAATCCAACTACAATGGTCTGTCCATGACTGCTTTAAAAAAAAAAAAAAAAGATTTATTTATTTTATGTATGTGAGTACACTGTTGCTCTCTTCGGACACACCAGAAGAGGGAATTGGATCCCATTACAGATGGTCGTGAGCCACCATGTGCTTGCTGGGAATTGAACTCGGGACCTCTGGAAGAGCAGTCAGTGCTCTTAACCACTGAGCCATCTCTCCAGCCTCCACCCACAATTGCTTCTTGAACTGTGCGTTCCCAGTTAATGCAACCACTCCAAAGGCACGATGTTCCTGCGATGCCCTGAGCGTGAGAATCTTAAACCTGGCCCGCACCACAGCTGCACAGCAGTGCACTGAATCTGGAACCTGCTGGCCACACCGTTGGTATCCCAGGCTTCAGTCACCTCACTGCTGACAGGCTACTGGGCAAGAACTCTCAGGCGCAGGACAACTCTAGCCAAGTACAGCTACGTGACTCTTACTTCTTCGTCAAACCAGCCATCACTTCCCAGGCACTGGGTATGTTACAGAAACAACCCCTCAGGGGTTGGGAGGGGCCTGGCCTGGGTTCCATCAACAGTCACAGGTGGAGACCACACAAGTGGAAGGTGGTCTGCCCAGGCACACAGCCCCAGAGGATTTGCACTGGGCATCATGTGCACCCTGAAAGGTGGAGACATTTGACGCCTGGCTCTTTATAAAGTACATTACAGATCCTGCTTAAAACACTGTATGGGTCTTTCAGTCAGCTACCATCCATAGCTGTTAGAATTTCCACATTAAATACCCCCCAAAGCCTGCATGTTTTGAGGCCTGGCCCAACCCACACCCACCTGGCTCTTCTGCCTGCCAGCTGCTTCTCACAGCACAGCACAGCACAGAAGCCCTGGCTGTCAGTGGGCTTTCAAGCCGCTCCAGATATCTGCCCATCTTCTACCCATCCTCACACACTCCCACCCACTCCCAGCTTGGGGGCAGGATGGCAGGAAGCAAGCCTGGGCAGGCATTGCCTGTCAATCAGGAAGCTGCCGAGGTCCTGCTGGGCAGGTCAGGGCCCAGTGCCTCCCAGCCTGACTCACACCTGGGTCTATGGAACAGGACTGGCCCAGACACTCCAGGTCCTGGCTGGAAGCATGGCCCAACCTGGCACACAGCCACAGCTGTCTGCTGCCTTCTGTTCTTTTTGTAGGTGACAACCTCTTTTTATCTCCAAACAGAATCTAACCTGGAACGTTAGTAGCATAGAGAAAACTGGAAGATGCTGCAGACGCCGTGGCCAGCCTGGGACCCTCCTGCCCCGGGACCCTTACAGCAGCAGCTAAGGCTCAGATGCGCGGTGAAAATCACTGGCTAAAGAGAAAATACTGCTTTTAGGCAGATGAGGAAAAATATCCCTCACAAAGACAGCTCTAAAGAAAGAACTAATAAAGACAAGCTATTTAGAAGTCTAAGTATGCACATGTTGGCATGTGATCTAAAGAAGGCAGGGGCCCAGGCTGGGAAGAAACAAAAGCCACCCAGAGATTCCGGCCAACAAAGGCGCTGACACCTAGGCCACGCCTCTCCAGACAGGGCCCGCCTGTCCAGCAGGTTCTGGCTGGCTGTCCTCCACAGGGTCTGTCTCCCGGCACACTGTTTTATCAAAAGCCATTTCCGGGTAACAGGATTAATTTCACTCTGCATTTGGGTAGAAGCCAGTGTCAGATGACTGACCAGGCAATCTGGACCTGCCTGACTGGGGGGTGGGGATGGGGGTGGGAGCAGCGACAGCTGCCATGGGCATTCCTGAGCACCGGACCCCCGCCCCCAGGCACTCGCAGGTCCCTGACTCTTCACGACACCCTTTTAGAAGACACCCCTGTGTCAGCATTCACGTCCAGTTATTGGGACTGAGCTCTTATCCAAGGTCAGAGAGCCTAGGGCCTAGACTCCGTGCTGCAGCTGCTGCGGCACCAGCAGGCAGGAAAGGATGGATCCTGACAGCCATCAGCCCAGGCGCTCATGGGCGGCCTGCAGATGTCCTAATTCACACCCTGACTTCACAGGTCAGGCTCCACGCTGAACATAGTAAACACATGCACACACTCATGCACGCACACACACGAGTGCACACATACACGAGATGAACTTGCTAGATCTATTTTAAGGATCAGGACAATGAGCTGGCTGTGGCAATTTACAATACTAAGGCTGAAGCAGGAAGGTGTGGAGTTTCGGGTCAACCCTGGGCCACACAGAGCATTAATACCACACATGACCCAGGCTTCTCGACTCAGAACAGATGCCCTGGGGCTGCTGTCTACCCAGACTGCCAGTGCCTGCCCAGCGCACCCGCAGCAGCTCCCATCCCTCCACTCTTGTACAGCAAAGCAAGTAAGGCCCGAGCTTCCCCAAGACAGCTTCTGCCCACCTTGGGGCTCCTGCTGAACAGACCTGCTCCTCCACACACAGGAGACCTGTCTTCAGACTGGTGTCCACCCTCAGAAATCACGCCATCCAAGTTGTGATTGTACAGGACCTGGGGGCCAACCCCTGTATGAGCCTTCAGAAGACAGGTGTAGTGTAATTCTCAAAATTCTCTTGAGCTCAGCAGTCCACTGTGGGCACACTTTAATCACCACCACACTGTCCCAGTTCCAAGGCTCCCACATCAAGAACACAGGGACAATCAGCACGGATGCTTACCAGCGCTGCTCGGTTTTCTTTCCATAACATCATCTTTATTTTTGCACTCGTGATATAGCTTTAAAGTTCCCATGCGTGTGTGTGGTGTCCCCAGTACTCACATAAGAGAGCAAAGCATGGCTGGACAAGCCTGCAGCCCCAGAACTAGGAAGCTCACTAACCAGCCAACCTGCCCATAATGCCCATCTCAGGCTGGGAGACCTAACTCAGGGCACTAAGGTAGAGCATGAGAGAAAATGGACGCAACATGCTCCGGGCTTTTCACCCCATACACAGCAGATACTCACACGATTACATGCATGCATCGTACAAACAAGTCACTCGCACGCACGCGCACACGCGTACACACACGGAACTCCCAGATTCTTGGGCTCATCCCCCATCTCCAGCAAGGCCACCTGGACGCTCAGAAACAGCTGCCATGATGTGAATTGCCTACCTCCGGTTTTTGCTCTGTTCTACTATGGGTTTACGTTCCCAGTTCAAGAGGTCAATGAGGGGTGGTGTGCAGCTCAAGGGTAGGAAGCTTGCCTAGAACAGACAAGAGCCCTGTATCATCCCAGCACAGCAATAACAACAACTTTAAAAAAAAAAATCATGGGATGGGAATAATGGGTCATGTCTTCAATCCCTGCATTTGACAGATCTCTGAGTTCAAGACCAACCTGTCTACAGAGAATCCAAGACTAGCTAGGGCTGCATAGTGAACATGTATCTAAAACAGTAAGTGAAGAAAATAAGGGCAATGATGACGCACGCCTTTAGTCCCAGCACTCCAGAGGCAGAACAGGCAGAACTCTGTGAGTTCAAGGCCAGTCTGGTCTACAGAGTGAGTTCCAAGACAGCCAGGGCTACACAGAGAAACCCTGTCTCGAAAAACCAAATCAGCAAACCTGAACTCACAGGGGCTGAGACTGAATGGAGGGGCCTGCACGGGCCTAACCTAGACCATCTGTATATGTTACAGCTGTGTAGCTTGGTGTTTTTGTGTGGCTCCTAACAGAGAGGACACGGGCTGTTTCTGACACATTTGCCTGCTTCTGGGACCCTTGTCCTCTGACTTGATTCCCTTGTCTACCCTTCCGATGAGGGGAGGTGCCTAATCTTTGCAACCTGCTAGGCCAAGTTTGGTTGATAACCTCGGAGCCAGGGGGTGGGGAGGGAGGAGGTGGGGGGAGGGAGGAGGTTAGGAACAGAGGAAGGGTGGGGAAAACTGTGGTCCGGATATATGAAAGGATAAATTAATTTTTAAAAAAGAAAAATTTAAAAAAAGAGTAATTTAAAAAAGAGGAAAAAGAAAACTATTATCCACAAAGCTCACGTAGCATTGTACCCAAGTTCTAAATAGATTTGCTATTTGTGTATATGTGTATATGGGCAACTTTAAAAAGAAACTAGAGACAGACAAGCGGAGAAACACTTGAGGCCGCCATCCCGCCACCTGCAGCTGTCCCTGAGCAGTGCAGCTGTGACTGTTTACACCCAAGGCCTCTCTGTGGATGACGTCACCCACAGCAAGCAGGGATTTGGGCAAACAGGAATGAGGTTGTGGGCCTCAGGCAGGAAGCAACTTTCTCAGCCTGGGAGAAAGCAGTCTACCACACAGTCCCTGCCGCCTCGGCTCAACCCAATGCAGCTCAGAAAGGCAGACCCAGGAGTGATGTTACCCCAGTAACCCGCTCCTCTGGGAATCCCATGCCACAAAGATGAAGTGGGGACAAACTCCCCCCCCCCCCGCAAAGGCTTCTGTGTCAAAACACAGAGGTAAGAGGAGCCGGGAAGTGGAGATGGGACAGGTGGCTACCTCGCAGCCACCGCCAGGTGACATGCCAACCCCCAAATGAACACAGAGCCTGTGCTACAGAAAGCTTCAACTGCTGTACCAGGCTGGGCTGGGGGGTGGGCAGGCATTTTGTGAGAAGGCTGCGACTCCGTGCTCAGCGACAGGAGACGTCTCAGTCGGAACCATGAACAGAGGGGCAGAGCCACCGAGGCTCGCTCACAGAATACTCCGGTTGCTGTGTCACCCACAGATGTGCACGCATCTCTGGACTCAGCAACGCCACCCCGTCATCCAGGGATGTCCTGCTGAAGGATCACATAACCCTCCCAGATGAAGATAAGAACCTGAAATCCAGGGGCAATCTTGGTGGCAGCAGACTGACATGCCACAAGATGAGGGCTGTTACTCAGAAGAACATACCCTGGGATGCCAGGAGGTGACAGCTGCCTCTGAATGGGAAAGGCTCAGCAAAGAGCCTGCCAGACTCCCTACTGAGTACCCTGGATAAGAGAGGTCAAAGGGCACAGGGACAGTAAACGTGCACTAAGTAAAAAAGGAAGAAACGGGGGGGGGGCTACCACACCCTATCTCAGTCAAGCAGAAGTATGCTCCAGCAGCGCGAGGCATGGCTCGCGCGCGCGCGCGCACACACACACACACACACACACACTTATTCAATCCACCCCCCCCCCCGCCGCCGCGCGCCTCACATTAATCCAGAGTGGGAGAAATCATAAAATTAAAAACCCAAGAAAACTTCCTGGAGTTGAAAAACCAGAGACTCATCCAAGACACAGAAAAGTCACACAAAGACGCCCAGAGAACAGGTGACAACGGATTCTCTGAATTTGCCTCAGCCCCACAAGGGCCCCTTTAGAATGAAAGGAAGTAATGACTCCCAACCCTCGACAGTTTCCAGTGAGAGTCACTGCAGAGACCAGCCTCTGGGCGTGTCTGAGGGAGTTTCTAGATTAGGGCGGCAGCATCTTGTGGGCTGGGGTCCTGGACTGAAGAACTGAATAGCAGAATTCCTCTCATGCTCTTCTTCCTGGCTACAGTGCGCCGTGACTTCACACTCTACCACCATGACTGCCTCGTTGCAACACATCACCCTTCAACTGGGAGCTTTGATTGCAGCACGGAGAGGTCGCTAATGCAGACCTAACTAACAGCCAGCAGCCCTTATGAAAATGAATGGGGGGCTGGAGAGATGGCTCAGATGTTAAGAGCACTGACTGCTCTTCCAGAGTTCCTGAGTTCAATTCCCAAGCAACCACATGGTGGCTCACAACCATCTGTGATGGCACCCGGTACCCTTTCCAACAGTGTATTCACATACATTAAATAAATAAATCTTTTTAAAGAAAGAAAATGTATGGGAAGAAGAAAGAATCCTTTCAGACTCATAGGTTCCTTCACCCCTCAGAAGGTGTTGTCCACACAAGGCAGCCAACGCCACCACACCAGGCCACTCCTTCCAGCCCACCAATGGCTAACTCAGTCCCCAGTTTTTAGTGAGAAGACTGCTGAGCCCTGAGGGTAGAACCACTGGTCCAGTGAGTCCCAATGCCGCCTGCCGCTGGACTTTACTTGGTGAAGAACAGCCTCGTTGTTTAAGATGGTGGCTGCCTTCCGAGGCCTCAGTTTCAGAAGATGACACCAGAAGGAACAGAAAAACAGGGGCTCGAAGAAACAGGCAAAGTTGCCCCAAAATGACAGCCACAGGTCACCTGAGAAGCCTAGCCTGCCCCTCCCCCCAGGTGGCAATAAAGGAGAGGCTGAAGCCTTTTCTTTTTTTTTCTTAGATTTATTTATTTTTATTTATGAGTGTACTGTAGCTGTCTTCAGACACCCCAGAAGAGGGCAGTGGATCCCATTACAGATGGTTATGAGCCACCATGTGGTTGCTGGGAACTGAACTTGGGACCTCTGGAAGAGCACTCAGTGCTCTTAACCTCTGAGCCATCTCTCCAGCCCAAGATGCTAAAACCTTTAAGTAGGGCTTAGCAGCTGGTCTTCAGCTCAAAGGAGCTGTGCCCTTAAAAGGAACTGTAGGGGCCCAGTGTCCTCCTCCCCCTTCTTTTGAGGTACTTGATATGTAGACCAGGCTGGCCTTGAACTCACAGAGAACAGCCTGCCTCTGTCTCCTGAGTGCTGGAACTAAAGGCACGCGCCACTGCCTGGTTTTCCTTTCTTTTTCTCCCTGGTTGGTAATAAGTTAAACATCACATGCTCCCATCAACATGTGCTGCCTTGTCACAGGGCCAACCATCCATGGACCGGACACTACAGAACTGTGGACCAAAATAAACCTTTGTCCTTCTTACGTAAGTTACCACAGGTATGTGCTAACAGTGACTGGAAGCTCAGCAGCAGAGACAGATTAGCTAAATCAGTGCGTCTGCTTCTAGACATTCTTGTCCTTCAGCTCACTGGCTGTCCCTTCTGTCTTTATGTCACTACCTCCATTACGGTGGCTTTCATGACATCCTTATACCTGGTAGGACAGCCCCTCAGCTCTGTTCTTCAGAAATGCCCTCAGTATTTTTGGCTTTTTGCGTTTTCAAAGAAATTTAAGAAATCGGTTTGGACCGGGCGTGGTGGCACATGCCTTTAATCCCAGCACTCAGGAGGCAGAGGCAGGTGGATTTCTGAGTTCGAGGCCAGCCTGGTCTACAAAGTGAGNTTTAATCCCAGCACTCAGGAGGCAGAGGCAGGTGACAAAGTGAGTTCCAGGACAGCCAGGGCTACACAGAGAAACCCTGTCTCGAAAAAAAAAAAAAAAAAAAAAAAAAAAAGAAATCGGTTTGTATATTTCTAAACAAATGCCAACAAGAAGAGGCTGCTGGGGCCACTCCTGAAATTACATGAAGCTGGAGATCAGTCTAGGCAGAAACCACACCCTCTCAGGACCACGCTGGCAAGCCTGTGGGGCCATGCATGGCAGCTCTGGGCACTGCCAGTGCTGTGCTAATCAAGCCACAACTGGAAAGGCATGGTATCGCTGCCACACCCGCCTGTGCCTGACAGAACACACAGGCGCATGCACTGAAGACCCGAGACTGTTGGTGCCTCCTGATCTAACGGAAGTAGGCCAGATGCCCATTGCCCTACAGTGGGTAAACACTGTGTCCACTATTCAGCAGTGAGAACAAATAAACTCAAGGCTGTGTGGACGAAGCCCACGATGTGATGCTGGATGAGAGTGAAGAGTGGAGTGCTGCTCTGCAATGGTCGGCGACAGCCACACACGGAAGAGTGGACCTGACGTGATGCAAATGTGCAGAGCAACTTAAATAAAAGTCATAAACACGAGAGGAAAATATACATAAATTTCCACAGCTTGGTACATAAAGCCCACTCAAATAGGTGCAGAGAAGACACCAGCCTCGCCCCCAGGCAGAACGCAAATGTACTCAGAAAGGAGTTTGTATCAGCCTTAAGGGAAAGTCCAAAATCCAGAAAAACAAAATCTCTGTCCACAGAGCCTAAAATAATGAAAAAAGAAGCCAGGTTTGGGTGGTCCATGCCTATAACCCTAGTACTCAGAAGGCTGAGGCAGCAGGATGGCTGTTAGTTCCAAGCTACCCTGGGCTACACAGGAAGACCTTGTTTAAAAATAAGGAAAGAAAAGACAGAAGCAAGCCTCAATAAGTTCAAACACCTGATTTCAGGGACTGGGGGCAGGGTGCAGGCTGGATGGGACCCAGGCCACACGCATCAGACAAGCCCTCGACCACTGAGTTCCACCCCTAGTTCCTAAAAACCCTGGAATCAATGAAAAACTCACACCCTTTGAAAAGCAGAGGGACCCACTCCAAGTTCAAGACCAGCCTGGTTTTCATAGTGAGTCTCGTGCCACGGAGGGCTATACAGGACCGATACCGCCTTTCAACAAACCGACCAATCAAAACCGAGTCTGAAATAACCACACCTGCCATCCCAAACTAGTAGGCGAAGAGGGGCGTTGAGGGTTCCTGGGGGTACCTGCCTTTCTCATACACCAGAGATAAGGGGAGGTGTTCCGGAGAGAGAACTCAGCAGGTAAGACCAGAATCTGGTTCCCAGCACCCACAACATGCAGCTCACAGCCACCATAACTCCAACTCCAGGATACCTAACTACTGTCCTCTGGACTCCTTTAGCCACCACCACCATCGCTGCCACGAACCCGGGTCAATCCAACACACTGATCCACCAAGGACGTGCTGGACAAGACAACCCTGGACCACTGGGAACAGCCATACCGTCCACAGTGAGGCCAGCTCTGAGTGGTCCCCTAAGGGTCATGCTTTTATCAGTGGGACCTGGGCTGCCAAGGTCAGGCAGATCCCGCCAGGGAGCCATCTCTCAGTGCCACTCTTCAGGTCAGGTTCACTTTCCGTAAGAGGCTTCACCTGCTGACCCTAGACCACCATTTCTCAGATGACCTCAGGCCACGATGAGAAGGACTTCAACTGAGCCATAATTTGTAGAACAAAAGCTGCAACCAGGGCTAGGACGTGGCTGGGGTGGAACACTTATCTACCATTCAGGCCACCAGACCTAAATTCAATCCCAAGAGCAACAACAACAAAATTTTTGTGATGTAATTTTTTTTCTAAAAAAAAAAAAAAAAAAACAGGATGGCAGCACATCCCATAATCCCAGCATTCCTGAGGCAGAGGCAGGAGCATCGCTGAGTTCCTGAATAGCCTGGTCTACTACACAGTGAGTTTCAGACCATATATATACTCATTGAGACCCTGTCTCAAAAAACATAATTTTTATTATTTTTTTATGGGGTGTGTGTGGGTGTGTGTAGATAAGGACAACCTGTGGGAACTGGCTCTCCCACCCATCCATCCTTCCATCCACCCATCCATCCATCCATCTTTCCATCCATCCACCCATCCATCCACCCATCCATCCATCCAGTGGATCCTGGGATTTCACTCAGTCCCAACACTGTGCCTAGAGGCAAGCACCTCCATCTGCTGGGCCACCTGACATGAGAGTGATCAGCCACCACACGGTACCCACTCGGGTCAGTCCACGCACGCGCGTACACTACCCGTCACTACTTCAAGTCACATGCCTCGTCTGAAGGCAGGAGGATGCTGACCCGGGAAAACCCCATTGTGCTGGGGATGATGCAACGGTGGTGGCGTAGTCCACACAAAACAAAGCAAAACCCACTTTCTTTCTGCATCCCGGACTGCTGGGGGAGGCAGAAGCTAGCAAGGACGGCTGCCAGAGAAGCCCCTAGGGGTCAGAAGTAGAATCACAGACCTGTCACCTCAGTCCTACGGAGGCAGAGCCAAGGAGGACTGATTTGAGTTTGAATCCCACCAAGGTTTCACAATGAGGCTTAGAAAATTTTGAATCCCCAAAACTCCTTCTCTACCAGGCCATTTTGAGTGTCCCTCTGACGTGAGTGAGGCCTTACCTACCAGGCTGGCTCAACACCTTCACCCACAAAGAACTGTGGGGGCTGCTGTCCTCACAGCAAAATGGCAATCCCCTCCCTTCCCTACTTCAGAGTCACATACCTCTCCAGAGGGCTATACAATGATGGTCACCAGGACCCAGCCCCCACAGGGAAGAAAGAAGAAGAAAGAAGAAGAAGAAGAAGAAGAAGAAGAAGAAGAAGAAGAAGGAGGAGGAGGAGGAGGAGGAGGAG
>NC_034592.1:19423620-19435149 GCF_900095145.1 Mus pahari | reverse complement strand
AAAGGAAGGAAGGAAGGAAGGAAGGAAGGAAGGAAGGAAGGAAGGAAAGAAAGAAAGAAAGAAAGAAAGAAAGAAAGAAAGAAAGAAAGAAAGATAGATAGATAGATCACAGCCAGGGATGGGGAGCCTGCTTAGCAGTTTCGAACAGTGGCTTATTTTGCAGAGGACCTAGGTTCCATTCCCAGCACCCACAAGGCAGCTAACAACTTTCTGTAACGCCATCCCCAGGAAAAATCTAGCACCCTCTTCTGGCCTTCTTGGGTACTGCATGCATGTGGTGCACACATGCAGGCAAGATAGAGTCATACACATAAAACAAAAATATTAAAAAAAAAAAAATCACAGAACACACCTTTAATCCCAAATTGGGGACGCAGAGGCAAGTCTGGTCTATAGAGAGAGTTCCAGGCCACACAGAGAAACCCTATCTCGAAAAACCACAAATTAAAAAAAAAAAAAAATTTAAAAAAAAAAAAATCACAGCATATACCCAGACATTTATCACACAAACAGACCTGCCATCACACCTGTCTGCCTATAAAATCTTATCCAACCAGACCACATCTCAGCAACTTGGTCCACCTTGTCCTGTCCCACCCCCCTCCCACCTTGAATGTCAGCATCAAATGGTGAGCCCTGACATCTCAGGAGAGTAGAACTCATCAGCTAATTAAATCTATTCTTTGTTCCCAGTGAACTTGGCCAGCCCAGCACCATGATTCATCCAGAATGTGCAGAGAGCACAGTGGGTTCGTCCCAAGGGAAGCACATCCCACAGGTCTTTTACATGAAGGCAGGCAGAAGCACGCTGGGTGTCACAGGCTCAGAGTTCTTGTAGCTAGAGCAGCCCTGCCCGGGACTGTTCTCAGGACAGAAGTCCTCTGGGTGAAAGGGGGGGATGGCTTTCATCTGCTGCTCCCCTTGCTATGTGAGGCTTTAGATTTTTGTAACAGGTTTGGATGTTCACTGATGCCTTGCTTTGGGGGTATCTCAGTGAAGTAAATAAATGCAGAACCGTACCATATACCATTGCTGATTGACCAAGTCCCCCACCCTGCACCAGTATGTCCAGGCATGTGTCAATGCACACGGCAGTGCAATATGACAACTGGCAACATGAGACAGGCTGCATCCATACTGATCAGCTAAAGAAACGGAGTCTCCAGGAACTAAGAGATCATGTGTTCAGTCCTACAGCAGGCAGATGAGCGGGCTAAGAGAGTTTCTCATTACTGGAAACCGCATGAGAACTGTGGCCAGCTAGCTGCAGAGCCTCTGCACAGACTGAGTCCCCACCTGCCTTCACTCCTTCCCCCAGAGGAAAGGCTCCTAGAGGGGCACCAGCCAGCGACCAACACCCGCACTGGCTGGAAAAGATGGCAGTGGAGTTCTTGGAGGTGGGAATGGCGGAAAGAGCCCAGGGCACCTGCTTCCCAATAAAGCCAATTCGGGTTGAGAGGTCAGGGCTGCCAGAGGAAAAGGCAGGGCTGCTGGATCCTGGTCTGCAGCTGAGTTTAGAAGCCTCAGCATCCAGTAAACAAATGAGTCCCAAGTGTACAGCCTGCCTACTCCAAACCCCTAGGCCCTCCTTGAGTGCTGGGTTCAGGGCCATTAATAGCTCTCCTGTTTATTGAGAGCCCGCTTGCCTTGTGCCAGGTACCTTATAAAGGTTTAAGTACATGACCTTCCAAACCTCCTCCCTTCTATGAAGGCCTAGTGCAGCTACAGCATTCTGCAAGCAAGCAGAACAGAGTAAGATTAAAAATAACTGGCCCCAGGTCACCGGCTCGTGTTAGAACCCATGGACTTGAAAGCAGTGGCCCCCAAAGCAGGTCACCCCAGAGGGCAGCAGGTGGGGTTGCGGCCATGCCTCTCCTCCAATAAACTCCCAGGTTTAAGTTCACAGAAACAACACGCAGGGACGACCATGGCGCCGAACTAAAGGCCAACCTACACAACACTAGACCCTGACTCAGAAGAAGAAGGTATTTTTAAAAAGTGGGGCCAGCGAGATAGCTCAGCAAGTAAAGGTACTTGCAGCCAAACCTGACAACTCAGGTTCAATCCCTGGACCCTACCTGGGAGGAAGGAACAACTCCCTTAAGTTGTCATCTAACCACACATGCACAGTGGTGTGCATGCCTACACACACACACACACACACACACAACAGGAGTTGGGGGGAATCTAGTCAACAGGAGATCTGAAGGAGGCTCAGCATAAAAACATTCCACTGGCGACTGTACACCACCAAAGGGCCCCCAGAGAACTCCAAAGGGACGCCGGCTCTGACCTGCCTGCACCAGGAGCCAGGAAGAAAAGGCCAGAGTTAACATCAGGGTTATCTCAAACTGGCCCTGTGTCCCACTACACCCTGCGGGTCCTCACCTGACACACCAGAGCAGCTTCTGCCATGGCCCTGCACACAGACCAGCAGGTCACAACCTCTCACCTCAGTGCAAAGGGCCTCACAAGGGAGAACAGCCCCTCACACCTCCATCAAACACAAAGAGCTGCATGAAGGAAAAGGTCCTTAACAAAAGGCCGCTCAAGCAGCAGCAGCTGCAATGACCCTCTACGCACCACACCACGCACCACACCACGGGCACACTCCCTCACTATGGAGCCATGGCTGGCCTGGAACTCAGAGATTCCCCCTGCCTCTCCAACACTGGTGTCAAAGGTGGGAGCTACAATGCCTGATGATGTAACCCAGGTTAGCTCTGAATGGCAATCCTCCTGCCTCCACTTCCCAAGTACCAAGATTACACTGTGCGCTACCATCTTCGTCCCACTTTTCTTCATTATATGTTTTACAACTTGTAAATAAAGTTTTTTTAAAACAATTTTTACTTTTGCCTGCTGAGTGCTGAGAAGGCTCATGCCACTATGCCTGTTAATACGTACATTAAGCTGGGCATGGTGGCTCATGCCTTTAATCCCAGCACTCAGGAGGTGGAGGGAGGTGGACCTTTGTGAGCTAAAGGTTACCTGTATATAAAGCCAGTCCCAGGCCAGCCAGTGAAACCTTTAAAAATAATAATAATAATAAGTCTACTGGGAATATCTGGGCCATGGGACTGAGCTATTTTTAGATGACTGAGCTATTTTGTTTTGTTTTCTATACATTTGTACATTTTTTAAAAACTAGTAAGCATAATGTCTAAAATATTAAGAATATATCTGTTTCTATTATTAAGGAGAAACCCTTAGTATGTTTGAAACGCACCTTTTGATATGGACAGGTGACTCCATTGTTGAATTGTTTGTTTTTCAATGTTGGACCCAAAATCCAAGACCTTGTGTGCTCTGCTTCTAAACTGCACCCCAGGCCCTCAGCTGCACTCTGGCTCCCCCCATGCCCCCACCCCCAGCGCCCCCAGTCTGTTTTCTGAAACAGCCTTTCCTTAAGCCCTTTAAGCCTACATTTACTACTATACTGAGTCTGGTAGGATAAACACAGCCAAATGTAAACAGTGCTTCCCGCCGGGAGGCCAGTGGGGGCACACTTGTACTCCTCTTTGTGCATCCCCTTTGCCTTCTTGTGTGTAAACCGGTATTGTATATATACATATGTACTTTTTAAATTAATTTGCCAGAAAAATAAACACCAGAAAATGTCGCATTGTGTCTCAAAACCACCCCCTGCTCTCCCTAATGACTCCTAAACACTGAGCACATTCAGTCCCCCAGACAGGTCACCCCGGCAGGAGCGGCCTAGCCCCTCCCAGACAGGCCTGTATTTTCTGTCCTTGTGGGAACAGAGCTGTTCTTTAAGCCCTGGACTGTCTGTAAACACCACCTGCCCAAAAGGGCTCTGGAGAACACAAAGGAACCTGGGTAAGGGCGCTGGCCACAGCCCCTTCTTCCATCCCTTCCTTCATTTGTACAAAAGCATGACCCAAGGCATGCTGGGAAGTTGGGTACTTACAGAATGTCCACATTCAAAAGGGCCTCAGTAGCCTGAAAAGCATGGGCTCTCTCCAGGGATCTGTAGTTTCTGATTTCAATGTAAAACCCGTTTTCATCACCCCAGGCCTCGGTGCACTGTTTCCAAGTGGGTGCTTATTTCAATTCTGCCACAAACGCCAGAGCACCACTCCCGATTTCCCAGGCTGAATGAAGCTGACGCTGGTGGCCTCTTGTGAGACCCTCTTACACAACTCTAGAGTGGTGCATCCCTCTTACAGGGGACCCTGGGAGCACACTCACACGGGAGTAAACAAGTCCCACAGATTCAAAACAGATGTGCTTACAAGCTGTCATCTACAGATGGATGGATGGACGGACGGATGAAGAAAATGTAGTACATATGTGTGCAAAACAGTGTGTGCACGTGTGCTGGGGAGTGGGACAGGCCCGCCACCTCTTGTATGTGGAGGTCAGGGGACAAGTACTGAGGCTTGGTTCTCTCCTGCCTTACCTGGATTTCGAGCACTGAACTCAGGCCATCAGGCTGGCACTGTCACGTGGCTTGCACCTTTACCTGCCGAGCCAGCCACTCGCTCGCCATGTTTGTTTTTAAGATAAGATCTGGCTCTGCAGACCAGACTATCCCCAAATTCCTGCCTCAGCCTCAGGAAGTTCTGGAGCCTACCACAGCACGGAATGAGCATGCTAAATAAAGCAAGCTAGTAACAACCCGATGAACGGAGGGTGATCCTGCTTATACAAGGGACCCAGAACAGTCAAATTCACAGGAAGCCAACAGCGGCGGGTGGCTGCCTGCGGCTGGGAGAAGACTCAATCTCTTACGGATGGCTGCGGTTCGGGAGGACTGTGGCTGGTAATGAGTGTGTGCTCCTGTGACTAGACCTCACGCCACTGAACTGGACACTTACAAATGACACATTTTAACACAATAGGGGTCAGGGAGATGGTTCTGTGTGTAAAGTACCTGCTGCACAAACCTGAGACCCAGAGTTCAAACGCCCAGTACCCCACAAAGGTCAGGTGGGCGGGCATTCTGCAATCCAGTGCACCTAGAGTGGCCAGAGCAGTGGGTGCTGGGTTCAGGTGAGACCAGGTCTCATTTGAGGGGAAGAAAGAGTGATCCGGAAGACATGAAATTGAACCTCAAACCTCCAGAAGCACGCAGGCACACACTCACATGTGCACGTACACTGTACACAGACACACAAACATTCAAGCAAAAGGTATTTTTAAAACTTTATTTACAAATTGTAAATGAGTAATGAAGAAAAGCAGAAGCAAATGCCAGCACACACTGTGATCTTGGTCCATGGGAAGTGGAGGCAGGATGGCCACGGAAAAGCCAGCCTGCGTTACACAGCCAAATCCTCGGCCCACTTTTATCACCAGCACTCAGGAGGCAGAAACGGGCAGATCTCTGTGAGCTTGAGGCCGGCCTGGCCTACAAAGTGGATAGCAGGCCCCATGTAAGGTTACAAAGAGAGATTCTGTCTCAAAGAGACACCACCATCCACCCTCTGGCTGGGGCGGTGGCTCACACCTTTGATCTGCACACATCAAAAAAAGAAGTGATGACAGGTTGGGACATTCCCCCCAAAGCCTCTCTTAGGAAGTGCTTCCTGCCGGTGACCCATACCCCGCTATTTCCAGAAGGATTGAGACAAACGCCTTGTCTACACTCAATCTAGCATGTGATGAAGACCTTGAACCAGGGTCTGGGGAGATAGAGAAACATTCAAACCAGTTATTTTCTTTGCTCCTAGCAGACACACCAGGCTAATTCCAGCTCCAATGCGTTCAACACCCTTCTGGCACTGCAGCTCCATGCCCACACATGCACACAGATAAACATCAAAATAATAAAAATAAACCTTAAAAAAAAAAATAAAAAATATCCTGACCCAGACAGAACCACCCAGAACCCGGTGGCTCATGACGGAAGCCATTTCATGTTCATCATGAAAGAGGAAGGGGACTGAAAACTTGAGAAGAGCTCAACGTGGTGGCGAGCAGCTTTAACGCCAGCACGCGGGAGGCAGAGGCAGATGGACCTCTGTTCGAGGCTAGAGCTGGTCTACAGAGCGAGTTCCAGGACAGCCAGGACTGCCCAGAAAAACCCTGTCTCAAAAGAGAAGACTTCAAAAAAAAAAAAAAAAAAAACCAGAATAGATCTCACAGCCTTCAACCTTAGGAAAGCCACTGCAGGAAGGAAGATAGCCAGAGATAAACACCACGACAGAAAAGTCTCAGGAGGGGAAAAACGGGTAACAACAACTGAAATGCCTAGCAAACTGCAAGATGAAATAAATCAGCAGATACATGAAACACAACATTCACAGGAGAAACCAAGCTGTCAGCTGTGCACAGTGCATGTGTGTAGAATGTTGCAGTCGCGAAGACGCCAGGACACTCACGGCAATTCTCTGTTAGCGGGTGGGGTAGGTGAATTGTATCTGTATGTTCTTAGTAATCCTTGTGTTTTCTAATGTTTTTTATTGGCTTCTCCCAGAGTCAAAGAGGAAGAAGCCAATGGTCGGAGAGAAGGGAGAAAGGACCTGGGGGGGGGGGGGGGGGGGGAGAAGGAGGGGGGGGGGGGGGGGGGGGGGGGGGGGGAGGAGACAGACAGACGGGCACAAAGGCAAACATGCCCCTGGAGGTGGACTTCACCCTTCATAGCCACCTCCTACCACCATGAGAAGCCCCACACACCAGCATCTCTACAGAATCCATGAAGTTCTGGAAAGATTATAACAGAAGGGGGAAAACTACAACGGAAAACGAAGCTCAATCAAGTAAGTCACCGAGGCAAACCCTTCCGGAGCACAGATTTCCCACAGGCCCGCCTATGTAAACAACAGGGTCACCTGTGGTGAGGCCCAGGTCTGCCTGCTCCCAGGTGACCATGCCAAAGGGGCCCTATGAAACCTAAAGGCTCGTGGTAAACAACGTCCCCGGCTCCAGGAGGCTAACCACCTATCTCTCCCCACTGCTTCCAGCACCACTAGCCCTTTGTGGCCCCATCCCAACGTTCCCAAGTCTATCCAAACCCAATTAGTAATAATAATAAATAAAAATAATAATGACTGAAGGCTGAGGGTTGGCTCAGTAGTAAGGGTGACTGCGGCCAAGCCTGACAACCTGAGTTTGATCCTGAGGAACCACGGGATAGAAAGCTAGAGCCAACTCCCACAGGTTGCCCTGGGACCACCACTGGAGGACTATGGGACACAAGCAGAAACACACACAATAAATGTAATCGACTATAATTCAAAAGAAGTCTTAAACTCACTTAGTCCTGCCTTTGTATACAACACTCGTTTCAAAAGCAAACAAAACAAGGCTCACAGCACAGAGTCCAACAGATGTCTGCTGGAAATATTCTTTCTTTTCTTCTTTTTTTTTAAGAGAAAAAAAAAAAAAACTGTACTGTTTTAAGACCTGTTCCGGCCAGGTCCTATTAATACCTGCTGGCCTGTAACTTGATCTGAACATTTGACAGCAGAGGAGCCTCATTATGGAATTTAGAAATGTGTGCACTGGACCTCCCAGCCTATTCTGGTTTGAAATAGAAACTAACCCCGAAATGATCAATCTTAAACGCTGGAACAAAGGGAGATGGAACCAACCCACAGCCTTTAGCTGGGAGCTGGTACTCCGTGTGAGGCAAAGTGGGGGGGGGGGAGCTTTAAAAGACAATAAAATAATCTTTCTGAGAAAAAGAAACGGGGCGGGGGTGGGAGAGGAGAGTCGAAATTCAAACAGGATGGAGGGTGGCTGAGCAAAGCCAAGGCTCAGGAACCAGTTCTGACCGGCCATTCCAGAAACTCCACTCTCCTAGGGCTTCAGACTCTCAAGTGCCCAGGGATTTCCCCTTCCTCACCCTCTCCTTCCCACGGAAGAGTGGGAAGGACCAGAGCAGGCCCCACACGAGCAGCGGCCTCCAGGAATTAAAATCCTGGGGCCAGGGACAGTAGACTTCAACCTTCCCTAATCCACCAGCCACAGGCAGGCCAGGACCAGACTGGCAAGGGAGGTCAGCCAGCCAGGATGAGCCAAATGGCAAGCGTATAAAAGGCCCTGGAGGGAACATGGAAGCACCTTAAATTCAGCAAATGATTAAGGCAAATGAAGCGACACACACACACACACACACACACCTCCCTCCCAGACTGCAAGTCACTGTCTATCCAACTGGACACCAGCAAGTTAATCAGGCCTCTCCAAAAGGAAAGCCAGGCCTCCGGCATCACACAGAGTGAGACCAGTATCTGTCTCCCCATTCATTATCTGAAACCCTTCCATGGTCTCCCATTAGCAGCAGAATCTGGCTGAGCTCCCCTGGACCTTTAAGCCAGCCCAGAAACAATTTGCTGGTCACAACATTTTCAGGGGGTCCCCAATTCCACAAGCCACAACAGGAGGAAAAGTCAGGAATTAAAAGGAACAAGTAAAACCAAAGAACCTGAGAGAATGTACACATCTACCACCTTCCCAGGACAGAAACGCTCTGCTGGGAACCTTACCTGAGGCTCCCACGAGATACAGCACAAGTCTTATTATTCCCATTTTATAGATGCAGGAGCTGGGGCTCAGGGACTAGGGCCAAGTCACTCAAGAGGACCCGAACATGGCTCCAAGAGGCACACTTGCCTGAACAAGCTGAAGGCTCCCCAAACAATTATTTGCCCATCCCCAAGGAGGGCAGTTCCCTTCCAAAGTCAAGACTCCCTAGTGCCTGTCTCTTCTATTTATCCTGTACAATTTCGGTGGGCTGGAAGAGAGCTACAAACGCCGCCCGTGCCTCCTCCCCACAGAGACCCAGCACTGACCAAAGTACCTAAGAATGTGGGTATTTTGTTGGGTTTTCACCATGTAGCCCAGGCTAGCCTGGAACTTCCAGCAGTCCTACATCCCCCAATGTTTTGAATCCCTTCTCCAATGCTGCCACTTCAAGCCAGCACCTGTGGCATGCCCCAGCATGGATGACACCACAAGTGGCCAGCCTTCTGTCTTAGGTTGACAGCACAGGGTAACTACAGAGCACCGACGGCAGGCCAAGTCATGCCTCCCTGCCTGTGACGGCTGAGGAGTCCCTCGGTGGCAGCAAGCATCCCAGTCCACTGCCTGTACCCCTCAGGTCCCAGCTTGCACCACGACGGTGCAGACATTACGATACAAAGCAAGGCCCTGCGGTTGTACTGCTGAGAAAGGGCGCTGAGGCTTCAGACAGACGGCCTGAAAACCCAAGTAAGATATGCAATGCAAACAGACAACACACCGAAACACACGCTAACCTTTCCAGGAAAGGAAAACCGTAGGTGAAATTGAACTATCCTGCAAAAGACAGCTTTATAAAGGTTTCTCCCAGGCAGCCATTTAGCAAATGACACTCCGGAGAGCATCGGCGCCCCCCTTCTCCCACTTCCTTCAAGCTCACCATTGCCTGGGGAAGGGGGGCGACACCTATTCTCGCCTAACAGTGGGCTTCGTCTCCCCACGATATTTTACAAAGAAGAAAGGAAGGCAGCAGCATCCACTTTTATGCAGGCAGATCCTCTCCAGAGAGGCCCACCATCTATCTCAATAGGTCTGCATTTCTCTCTTAAAAGGTAGACGAAGAAAAAAAAAAACGAAAATCAACCTGGCAGGCCCCAAGCAGCGACATCCTGTTTATTATTAAACATTTTTAGCAGCGGCTCCGGGTGCCGTGAAAACACCACCCCGCTTCCCGCAGCCGAACCCACCCGAACCGGGGCGGCGCTCGGCCTGCGGTTCCGGGCGGCCTCGGGGTCCCGCGTCCCCCGCCCCGGCCGACGAGGCCGCCGTCCCCGGGCGCAGGAGAGCCCTCGGGCTCGATCCCGACCGCGAGCCTTGCCCGGCCCCGCCCGGCCCGCCGTCCTCCCGCCCTGGCCGCGAAGACACAACAATGGCGAGCTGGGAAGCGCCGAGCAGGCCGCCCAGGCCGCAGCCCCGCGCCCGCCGCAGCGCACCGCCGCGGAGACAAAGCGCAACCCCGGCCCCGGTCCCGGCCCCGGCCCCGGCCCCAGCCCACCTGGTCTGCGTCCGCGCGCGACGGGCCCGGGCGATGGCGGTCGGGCGGCGGCCGGGCGCGGGGGCGGCGGATGGCGGCGGATTGCGCGGCGGCGGCGCGGGGCTCGGCGCTCTGCGCTCCTGCCTCTGCCTCCTCCTCCTCCTCCCGCTCCTCGGCGCTCGCTGGAGCCTCGGCGCTGTGGCTCGCCGCCGCCTCCCGCCCGCGCTCGGCTCCCCGCCCCCCGCCGCCGCCGCCTCCGCCTCCGCGCCGCCCCCGCCCGCCGCCCGCACGGTGGCCCGCGCAGCGCCCCCTGCTGCGCCGCCCCTGTCCCGGGAGGGAGGGCGGGGGAGAGGAGGAGGGAGAGCGCGGGGAGCGAGCTGGGCCGCGGTGCGGAGGGGCTGCGGAACAGAGGGACCTAGATGGAGAGGAGGCTCGGCTGGAGAGGGGACGCGGTGGAGAGGGACCTTGATGGACAAGGGGCTTACTTGGAGAGGAGGCCGAGGTGGAGAAGGGGCCTAAATGGAAAGACCTTGATGGAGAAGGGGCCTAGGTGGAGAGGGACCTTGATGGAGAAGGGGCCTAGGTGGAGAGGGACCTTGATGGAGAAGGGACCTAGGTGGAGAGGGACCTTGATGGAGAAGGGACCTTGGTGGAGAGAGACCTTGATGGAGAAGGGACCTTGGTGGAGAGGAACCTTGATGGAGAAGAGGCCTAGGTGGAGAGGGACCTGGAGAAGGAGGAAGCCCTGGTGCAAAGGGGCTGCAATGGAGAGGCCGGCTCAAATGGAGAAAAAGTAAAGGAACTGGGGGTAGAGGGAGATCCCAGTGGCAAGACACATGGATGGAGATGGGTCCCAAATCAGAGGGCTCTTCGTGAAGAGAGGCTCCTGGCGAAGAGGAACCTTATCCGGGAGTGGATCAGGGTGAAGACCACCCCCACTGTGGAGAGGGCCTCATCCATGGGTGGGGAAGGGGCTCTTGTAAGAAGCCGAGATAGACTGGAAGGGGACCCCAGGGAGAGCTCTGGACTGAGAGTGCAAAGGGGTGCGGAGAATGAGGAGGATTCAGCACCCTAAAAGGCAGGGGATACAGACCTGAGTGTGAGGGAGGACTCAGAAGAGGGACTGAACCTGGATCCTGCCCCCCCCCCCCCAGCTGCAGAGCCTCTTGACAGACAGACCTCCTGACAGCCTGGCAGCCCTGACCTGCTAGAACGTGTCTCAAGGAACTGGGGGGAGAGGGGGACCCCAGGGTCAAGATACATGCCGGAAACACGCAGAAGTGGCCCGTTGCACCATTCCACAGCAAGGTCTCCCTTCCATAACAGGTGCACAGTATGCACACTTCACCCCCTTTGTTTTTAAAGATGACAGAACCCACCCCACTTGGGTGTGTATTCGTGTGAATGCAAAACAAAAGGTCTGGGAGAGAGAATAACTACCTTCAAGGTTACCTGTACAGTGCTAGGTTCAGGGAGTTCTCCTTATTTATTCCAGATACCCTAGCAAATGTGTGTGTGTGTGTGTGTGTGTGTGTGTGTGTGTGTGTGTGTGTGTGTGTGTGTGT
>NC_034592.1:19408664-19423372 GCF_900095145.1 Mus pahari | reverse complement strand
CCTAAGTTCAATTCCCAGCAACCACATGGTGCCTCACAACCAGCTGTAATGGGGTCTGATGCCCTCTTCTGGTGTGTCTGAAGAGAGCGATGGTGGTGTACTCATATGCATTAAATAAATAAATCTTAATTTAACTGATATAACTCGGTGTAGAACTTGTCTCTTCTCTGTAGAAGGCCCCGGGTTCAGTTACTCAAAAGAGAAGTGTAGGGCCACAAGCATCTCAGGCACTCTTCTGACTAAATCCCAGCTGCTATGGTGCCCTGTGTTAGTGGGCTGGACTTGTCTGATTCAATGCCAACTCTGAAGCCCTTATTACTGTAAGAAAAAAGAGGGACTGAGGGGCTTTCCCAAGGCCGCTCAACTAGACCCTGGAAAAAAAAACAAAAACCATTTCAATGGAATGCCAGGCCCAGTGCCTGGGGCGTCGGCTTTTGGGTAGTTTTATAACTTTCTTATGCTTTCCCAACTTTACTGCTTTCTATCCGCGACAATGTCTATGTATCTCCTCTCTAAGATAAACCTGCTAGCCAGACAGTGGTGTAATCCCAGTCTTGGAGAAGCTGAAGCAGGAGGATTGCTGCTAATTTGAGACCAGACTCAGCTACATAGTGAGCTTAGAACAACTAGAGCTATGTAGCGAGACCCTATTTCAAAGATAAGTAAGTACAGCAGGATGTAGTAGTGTAGACAGGCATGGAATCCCAGCACCTAGGAGAGAGAGGCAAGAGTCAGAAGTTCAAAGTCATCCTGAGCTACATAGGGAGCTAGAGGCCAGTCTGGGTTACAGCATAACATGGAACTTGTGATCCTCCTGCCTCCACCTCCCCAAGTACAGGATTACACGTGTGTTGTCCACTCAGTGCTGAGGATCAAACCTAGGGCTTTGTATGTGCTAGGTCACCTGAGCTACAGGCCCCTGCCCCCTGCCCTGGATTCTCACTTAATCCTCACCAAGCACAAAAGATAGACACCAGTGCTCTTCCCATCGGGCAGAGAAGAAAGGCAGACTTGTAGCAAGTACAATGAAGCCATCCCCACCGTCAGTGACACCCAGTTCCAACCATGAGTATGTAAGCTGATATGGCCAGAGGGGTTTCTGGGAATTTGTGATGTTTGGGATCCTGGGAACTTTTCAGAGGGTATATAAATGCTAGGTCCCCCATAGGTGGGGTGAGTGGTTGTGGGTCACTGGGGGAAGGTGTTGGTTGTGGTTTGTTAGTAGTCCTGCACAAAGAAGAATCAAAAGGAAAGACATTAGATTCAGGGATTCAGAGAAAAAGATCTCTCTCTCTCCTTTATCCTTCACTCCTATCTAGTGAAACTGGGCCGGGGGAATAAAGAGTGGGAAAAAGAGGAACCTAGTGGCAAAGACTAGCTACATTGGGCCATTCGGTAAAATGTGTATGGGCTGGGGAGTGGTCAGAGGTAGCACACATACATGCTTAGCGTGCAAGAGCTCGGTTTGATGCTAGGAACCAGAAAAATAAAGATTGAAAATACACATGTTAATCAAGGTTGGCAGGAACAGACCTGTAACCACAACATGCGTGCGCACACACACACACACACATACATAACATGCACACATGCACCCACAAGCACACATGCACAGGCAGGAGCACACACATGCACTGTCACGTTTACAATGGTCTAGTGAGCAAGGCCTCTGAGATATCACATGTCTTCAATCCAGAGGCTGGTGGATTAATGAAAATTCAAAGTTCACCTAGTCTACATAGCAAGTTCCAAGACCACCCCACCAAAAGAAAGAGAAAAAGAGAATTCTAGTGGAAATGTTTAAAAAAATAAAAGAGAGATATGTGTGGTTATGCTTCATGCTGTGGTCTCAGCGCTCAGGATATAGAGGCATGATTACCACAATTTAAAAGCCACCCTCATTTACATAGAGGGTTCCAAGCCAGGGTTACATATAGCAAGACTTTAGCCTCTACCCAAAAAATTAAAAAGAAACTAAATTTTCACTTTGGGGGAGGCAGGCAGGGGTTGCCATAGAACCCCCTTTCCAGGCTAAGCTACATTGCCTGTCTGTGAAATAAAGTGAATTTTAGCTATATAGCTGGCTGTATTTAGCCACAGGTCCCACATTCTCAGACTTCACCTGATGTGGATCAACAATCTTTAGAGAAGCCAGGCTTGGTGGCTGACTCACATCTGTAATCCCAACAGTGGGTGGGTGGGTCGGGGGACTGAGGCAGGAGAATTGCTGTGTTCAAGGTCAGCCTGGACTGTAGGAATTTTCAGGCCAGCCCAGACTATGGAGTGAGACCTTATCTCAAATTAAAAAAAGAGAAGAGAGAGAAGAGCAACCGTGCACTGATGCTGGACATGAACATACTTTCCCTATCCTCGTTCCCCAGGCAACGGGGAAGAGCAGCTATCACATGGCTCTTCTTGTGGTGTGGTGGGGAGCATGAGTAATCAGAAGATGATTAAAGGATACAGGAGGCTGTGCATAGGTCAGAGGTCAATGGCTTGGCATTTTATAGATGAGACTGGAGTATAGTTGGGTTTGGGAATTCTCTTTTTTTATTTTATTTATTTAGTTAGTTAGTTAGCTAGTTATTTATTTATTTATATATTTATTCTGATTTTTCAAGACAAGGGTTGTCTGTGTAGCCCTGGATGTCCCAAACTCGATCTATAGACCAGGCTGGCCTCAAACTCAGAGATCCACCTGCCTTTGCCTTCTGAATGCTGGGATCAAAGCATGTGCCGCTGCCGCCGCCACCACCACCCCTACCTGGCATGAATTTTGATGCTCTTGTGGTGTCCTAGAACCATTATCATCCCACTGTGGAGCAAGTAAAAGTATTTTCTTTGATATACTAAAAAAAAAAAAAAAAAGCCATATTTCATACGTCTAGACATGGTGGCACATACATTTTATCCCAGCAGGCTAGTCTGTGAGTTCAGTGTCATCTTGCTCTACAAAGCTGGTTACAGGACAGTCAAGGCTACATAGCAAAGACCCCGTCTCAAATAACCAAAACTAAAACATTCTTTAAAAATAATCATTCTGAGCCAGGCAGTGGTGGCACACGCCTTTAATCCCAGCACTTGGGAGGCAGAGGCAGGTGGATTTCTGAATTCAAGGCCAGCCTGGTCTATAGAGTGAGTTCCAGGACAGCCAGGGCTACACAGAAAAACCCTGTCTCAAAAAACCAAAAAAAAAAAAAAAAATCATTCTGGCCACATATCAAGTGTCCGGTGGCCATGTGCGGCAAGCATATATGTTCACGTGTTTTTGTGTAACATGGATGTGTGACAGTCAAGGGACAACATTAGGTGTCTTGCCTTGAACCTCATTGTCTTCTGTTGCATACCCCGGGATATCTGTCCCATAGGTTTCTGTCTCTGCCACCTATCTCACCATAGTATTGTTGTTTAGAGATGGCCATTACCGGGTCTAGCTTTTACGTGGGTTCTGGGGATTCAGACCTGCATAGCAAACACAAAACCCACGGACCCATCTCCCAGCCTCAAAAGATATTTATCTTTTCCAGTGCTCCTCATGGCCTTTGCATAGGCAATGGAGACTGCCTGAGACCAACAGAGGCAAAGATGACTCCACCTCCCAAGTGATGGGGTTTCAGGCATTCTCCACCAATGGGTATGTGCCACCTTGCTGGAGATAACCAGGACAACCCAGGGCCTTGTACGTGCTGGGTGGGCACTCCACCCAGCTGAGTTTCATCCCTAGCTTGGGAAGAGGAATTCATTGAGCACACCAGAGGTGGGCAGCAAGATGGGCAGTGACAGTAGTGTTGTCTGTCCCTCTTCTCGTTCTTTGTGCTACTGCAGATCGAATCCAGAGCCTTGGACATGCCAAGCTGTCACTAGTCACTAGTTTTCACCTTCAGTGGGTTCTTTACATGCATGTGTTTCTTTAGCACTATGCAGTGGTCATTTGGGTTTTGCTTTGTTTAAGACAGGTCTCCTGATGCAGCCCTGGCTGATGTGGAGCCCTGTGTAAACCACACTGCCTTCAAATTCCCAAACATCGACCTGCCCCTGCCTTCCGAGTGCTAACGTGGCCAGGAGGATGGTTACTTGGAAAGTGCTGACTCACTAAGTTCAGTAGGACTGCCAGATGTTGGTGGATGAAATGCTTAAAAATCATATTTGTCAGGCTAAGGAGATGGCATCCTGTAAAAAAGCCGATTGTGTATCTGTAACCCAGCACTGGGAGGTGGGGGAGAAGGCTCTTTGGAGTTCATCAACTAGCCAGCCTAGCCCATTAGGAAGCTCCAATGGAGAGACCATTTCAAAAAATAAGATGGAGAGCAGTTGAGTAAAAGATACAGAGCACTGGTCTCCTCATACAGATTAGGCCCGACATCCATACCACATCTGTTTCACATACAGACTCATACAATCTTAGTTTTTTTGTTTTTTTGTTTTTTATTCTTTTTAAAGATTTATTTATTATATGTGAGTACACTGTAGCTGCCTTCAGACACCCCAGAAGAGGGCATCAGATCTCATTACAGATGGTTGTGAGCCACCAGGTTGTTGCTGGGATTTGAACTCAGGACCTTTGGAAGAGCAGTCAGTGTTCTTAACTGCTGAGCCACCTCTCCAGCCCACAATCTTAGTTTTTTATGCTCCATTCTGGAAAAAAACAAACAAAAAACAAAACAAAACAAACAAACAAACAAACAACAAGCCGAGCAGTGGTGGCGCACGCCTTTAATCCCAGAATTTGGGAGGTAGAGGCAGGTGGATTTCTGAGTTCGAGGCCAGCCTGGTCTACAGAGTGAGTTCCAGGACAGCAAGGGCTATACAGAGAAAACCTGTCTTGAAAAACCAAAACAGAAAACAAAAACCAAACAAACAAAAAAACCAAACCTTTAATTACTAGTTGAGTTCACTAGGGTCGATTCACATTCTCCACAACTCTAGCTTGTGCTTGAAGAGTCACAGGGTTTCTCTGTGTAGCCCTGGCTGTCCTGGAACTCACTTTGTAGACCAGGCTGGCCTCAAACTCAGAAATCTGCC
Organism: Mus pahari; assembly: GCF_900095145.1. Classification (NCBI taxonomy): domain Eukaryota; kingdom Metazoa; phylum Chordata; class Mammalia; order Rodentia; family Muridae; genus Mus; species Mus pahari. Next base: position 19,418,350 of record NC_034592.1, on the reverse strand, counting down.
TGCCTCTGCCTCCCAAGTGTTGGGATTAAAGGCATGTGCCATCACCACCCTGCTTGAAGAGTCCCATCTTATCCTTGTCAACACCAACCATTGCTTCCTTTGAAATGAATCTCTATTCAATTCTATGTTGTTTAGAGGCAGGGCCTCCGGTCATTCACAAACTTACCGCGGAGCCGAGGATGACAGTGGAGCTGAGGATGACAGTCGTCTCCTGCTTTCACCTCTCAGATGCTGAGACTGCAGATGTGTTCCACCCCACCCACCCATAATGAGGTCTGACACCCTCTTCTGGTGCATCTAGTGACAGCTTGGCATGTCCAAGGCTCTGGATTCGATCTGCAGTAGCACAAACAAGGTGAAAAGGGACAGCTACAGTGTACTTAGATATAATAATAAATAAAACTTAAAAAAAGAATAGTTGTTTGCATAACTAAACCATCATATTGCTATAAGAGCAGACATTTTTTTTAATATGGCAAATTAAAAAACACTGGATAGTTGTGCCCAGCACTCAGGAGGCAGAGACAAGTGGATCTCTGAGAGTTCAAGTCCAGCCTGGTCTACACAGCAAGTTCTAGGACAGCCAGAGCTACACAGAAAGACCTTTTCTCAAAAATAAACAAATAAAAGAAGCTGGATTTTGTAGTGTGTGTTGGACCAGGTAAGATCAATGCTATGTCGATAGTTGCCATACCATGTTGCTGAGGGAACAGAGCCCAGTGTGTGTTCCTGGCAGACATAAGCTTTGCCCCTATACTTTCCTAGTCTTGGCTAGTTGTCTGTTGATAGGGACCTGCAAGTATGGTTACTCCGTTCCTTTGTGCCACAGAAGTGCCTTTCCCATACTGGCTGTTGTGTCTCACAGAATACTTAAGAAGTCTGTCCCCCAGGGTGAGGTTTGATAGAAGTATTTATACCACTTCATCAAGCACATTCCTAAGAAAACTGGCTTCTCTGCTGGCTATGGGAGCCTAGTGATGAAGCTGGCCGCGGTGACGGTGACTTGCATGGTTTCCCATCACTGCCTTGACTTGTGGGAAGGCACCAGCTGCTTTTCCCACGACTGCTCTTGCGACACAGAGACAAATCACTTGCTTTAACATGGAATCCAGGAACGTGGGGATGGCTCAGTGGGTGAGCTGATTGCCACACGAGCATGCGTCCTGAGTTTGGATCTCCAGCATCCACTTAGATGGTGAGTGGGTGTGGTGACACCCCTGAAATCCCAGCACTCAGGAGGTGACAGCAGGAGGTCACCAGAACAAGCTACCTGACCAGACGCGCTGAGCTTACAAACTCAGTTATTCAGTGAGGTACCCCACCTCAGAATCTAAGGCAGAGCAGGGAGTGGTGACACACATCTTTCATCCCAGGAGTTTCTGGCCATCTAGGGCTACATAAGGAAACCCTGTTTAGAAGGGAAACAGACCAACCGAGGAAGACACTTGATGTCAATCTCTGGCTTCCACGGGCATGTATAAATATGTGTGCACACTCAAACATGCAAATACTGGTACATGTACATACACATATACTCACATCCACATCCAGGAAGAAAGGAAAGAAAGAAGGAAGGAAGGAAGCAAGGAAGGGAGTTAAATGCTCTAAAATAGAAACAGATAGCAACATCCAGGAAGTAGAAGCTGGATTATAAGAACTGTTTACTGAGGTGTCATTCACAGAAGTTGCTCAATAAACGTCTCATGATTTTTTTTCCCTCTGTGCACAGGACTGGGGAGGGAATGGAACTCAGGACTTGGGGCCTCTCGTATGCTTTGCAAGGCAGATGCTGTACTTCTGAGCTGCACACAGCCTTTATTTGGGGACTGTTGAATGATGACTTTCTCATCCCAGGCTTACTACATGCCCAGTTCTGCTCAGCCCTTTACATGCACTGTCTCCCTGAGCAGTGAGCCGCAAACACTAGATGCAGACAGGCTCAGGGAGCAGCCGTGTCTTAAATGGAGGCCAAACCCAAATAAGTGCTCAAGACTGTACTCGTTTTGATTTTATTTCGTGACCAACTCTCCTGTAGCCCAAGTCAGCCTTAAACTTGTTATGTAGTCAAATATGACCTTGAACTCATGATTTTCCTTCCAAGTCCCCAGCGCAGGAATTACAGGTATATGCCACAATGCCCATTTTAGTGGTAGTTTTTTGTTGTTGTTGTTGTTGTTGTTGTTTTGTTTTGTTTTTTTTTGAGACAGGGTTTCTCTGTATAGCTGTGGCTGTCCTGGAACTCACTTTGTAGACCAGGCTGGCCTCAAACTCAGAAATCCACCTGCCTCTGCCTCCTGAGTGCTGGGATTAAAGGCATGCGCCACCACGCCTGGCTTTAGTGGTGTTTTAAGGTCACAAATTTTAGAATCTAGAGAAGTGGCATGGACTTGCAACCCTGACTATAGAGTGGACAACAAAACAGAACAGACCCTGTCTCCAGAAACCCCAAATCACTGTTTGCAGAGGACACATGACTGAGCAGGTTGATCACTGTTCTCCCAGGAGCCTCTGCAGTGATGCCTCTGCTGTGTGGGTCAGGGTGAGAATGGTTGTCTAGGTTACTTCTCAAGGATGTGAAGGCTATTTTTGTGGAAACCACAGGTGCTTTTCTGGGGCCTGGGCAGGTGTCTGCTGGTGACTCCTTTGATTCAGGGGGCTGAAAACTCTGCCCTGACATTGTACCCAGGCCTCCTTTGTCTGCATTGTACCCAGCGAGGAGTCTGGAAGACTAATTATGCATGCAAAGACCTCCAGATATGGCACCTCACCTCCAGATGACAGACACTCAAACCGCTGCGCCCCTTGATCCCATAAATACCCCTTCATCTTGCCCTCGGGGAGACAGCTTTGAGTAATGCCTTCCCTCTCCATGCTTGGCTGCCTCCCGAATGAAGCCTCGCTGGCTTCTACAAACCCAGTCTTTTCGATGATTGGCTTCCTGCCCAGCAGGCCCCGGGTCAATGACACAATAAGATCCTGCCCTGTGCTGTCTGATGTCAACGCTTGTGCTCTTAACCGCGGGGGCCAGACTGAATGCATTTTCTGGCACAGACTGAGGCAACACGAGGAAGATGAGCCAATGCAGAGTGGATGTCTAGCTCAGTGGGAGAGTGCTTGCCTAGCATATGTGAAGCCTTGGGTTTAATCTACGGCACCCATTTAATCTACAGTCTACCTATTACCAGGCTTCTTAGGACAAGGGCCTGGCCCTGGGACACCTGGCAAGGTAGGCTCACACACTTCTCTGTGTTTGTCAATTAAACACACACAGAGAAGTGGAAAGAGGAGAAAGGTTTATTCCACATGGCCATTTTGGGAAGAGAAGTATCTAGGCTCAGTGACTTGCTCTCCCTACTCAGGATCTTGACATGAGGTCCAGGTTTCAATACAGGGCCAGAGCTACACATGACTAAGCAGTCTAAGCTGATCACGGATGCCCCGTCACTCCAGTCTTTCCTGCTAGGAGGTCCGACGAGTTGTATGAAGCTTCTTCCTGGGAGACACCCAGCACCAGGGTTCAGCCTGTCTTCCTCTCAGCGTTGGATTCCCTAGAAAATTGCAATTTCTTGGCGACCGTTGTGTCAACAGTCTGATTGCCACAGGAAGGGTACAAGGTCCCTTTAGAGGATCTTTGTTCCTTCTGGCAGTTACGAAGTTTTACAAAGATTTAAGGAACGTTTGTAAAGACATCCAGGTGACTAAGCTGATCTTATGTCGTAACTTCCCAGTATAAGGTGGGCTTGAGAGGTCCTCAGGTCCAGCTGCCTGGATAGAGCAGTCAAAGGCAGGATGGAGTATGTACCTAAGTCACCGGTCCACAGTCACAAAGGATGGATGCTGCTGGGATACAGGTCTCTCACACCCCAGTGGACGCCAAGCTCAGACGATCGCCACAGGGGGAATGACAAACCAGGGGGGCCCAGGTGTGCATCAAGAATAATGAGAGAAAAGGGTTCTCTGGTCCATGTCCCCATAGGTCAGGGGCCTGTGGAGTTCCATGCAGAGCTGTGAGCAATGGCTTTTCCCAGATGCTAGGCCCTAGCCTCAGCTCTCAGGGGAAGTTACAGGTTCTAGTATTTCCAGAGGAGAATTAACTAATGAAATACCAGACAGCTTGGCTAAGTCTCGGGCCAGGCGTCCGCAATGTTCCTGGCCCTTACTGACTTCTTTAGCCTCGTTTCTTCCTTGTTTCCTTATGACCCACAAGGCTTTTCCTCACCTCTGGACCTCTGATGGTGTGAATCCTTCCCATTTCCTGTTAACTCCCTTCCCGTGGGTGTGTCCTGCCCACCCCTCTGGACCCAGCTTGCTGGTGTTCCCCATGGGTACCTATCTCCAAATTACCACTGTCAGATTTTCTGATTTCCCTCCCTTGGTCCTCACTTAACTGCTTAGGAGACTGGAAATAGCAGTCTGGTGGTGTGCACTGGAGGAGGAGGTGATAGTGTTGTGATGTCCATGTTCATTGTTTATTATGGGTTAGGCATCATTCTGAACATGTTGATACAAACTCACTTGATCGTCACAAGAACCTACAGATAGCTTCTGTTAATACCTTCATTCTAAAGAAGACATGGTATGAAAGGGTTACTTGCCTTGTTTGAAATAGCTAAGAATGTATGTTCAGGGCCTGGCCTTAACCCAGGCAATCTGTCTCCAGGGCTTACACACACATTTGCCAGGCGCCTGCCTCTCTACAGACAATAAAAAAAAGTCTGCAGAGTGAATGCTGCTACCCGGGGAGGGTACAAAAGGATCCTCTGGGATAAAAGAGGGAAACATGATCTTTCTATTTCTGACTATCTGATCTAAAAAAAAAAAAACCAAAAAACCAAACCACTTACCACTTCAGTAATATGCAGCAACAGACTGACCAGGGACCCTTACCTCAGCTGAGGGTCAATCCGTGTAAATCCATATTAGTACAATTTCATATTGTTCTGACTTCCTCAAAGAACCAAGCGGGCATCTGTCGCAGTGCTCGCTAAGTGGATTAATGCCCTAAGCGTTTTTGTCCTATTTAAACTAACGCTCCATAGAGTGGATGAATTTTCAAAGAATCACATTCAAGAGGGTGTGGTGATGCTCGCTTGTAATCCCAGAACTCAAGGGAAGGAGGCAGAAAGGTCAGTTCAAGATCCTCGTACACACAAGAATCTCAACGCCAGCCTAGGCTTTACTAGACTCTGTCTCAGAAAACAAAACAAACAATATATATTTCACGCAGCGTACTATGCAAGGGACACCAAACCCAGGAATAGAGCAGCCCGCAACGCCCCAGCCTTCCCGCGCATGCGCAGCTTCTCGCTGTCACGGGGTGGAGGGTGGGGCCTTGTAGCCGTAGCCGCATCCCTTTCCTTTCCCCTCTTGGTTTTTTTTTTTTTTGGGGGGGGGGGAAGAGGGGCAGGGAATTTGCTGTCTCGCATTGTCATTGGACGAGCTATGGGTAAGTGATTGGGTGAAGTTTCCGCCTCTCTCCCAGAAACCTGCTCCGATTGGCTGAGATGCCGCGACGCGCTGTGAGGTCATCCGTACTGCGACGTCCGGCTGGCCGTGGGGCTGGCAGCGCCGGGTGCTATTGGCTGCTGTGCGGTCGAGGATCCGGTCGCAGCGGGTGTCCTCGAGTTTGGAACCCAGACTTGGGGACTTAGTAAGCGGCTAGGAGCAGCCAGTCCCCTGCAGATACAGAACACCGGGCAGTCTGCCTTGTGTTTCAGAGACGGGGTTTCTCCCTCAAGCCACGCTCTGTCTGGGCAGCGAGCTGCAGTCATCCTCCTGTCTCCGCCTTCCCAGCTCTGCGGTTTGTCACCATGCATGGTCTCATATAGACCACGATGGCTTCAAACTCTCCATGGAGCCATGCTGACTCAGCCATGAGGCTGGTAAGAAGATTGCTATGGGTTCAATACCAGCCTGGGCTACAGAGTAAGACTCAAAATCAAATGTGTCACCTTTGGTGGCAGCACATGCCAGTGTCATCAGCAGCACCTGTGTGGAACCCTGTCGGCTGACGCAGGACTTGTGGCAGCCCAGCTGTGTCAGCGTTTCATATTTGCTGATGAAGAACTAAATTTCAGATCCTCCACAGACTGCTGTTTTATTTGTTACAGTTTTGTTGTTGTTTTCTGTTGTTTTGTTTTTGACAGGCTGGCCAAAGTGGTGCACACCTTTAATCCCAGCACTCAGGAGGCAGAGGCAGGTGGATCTCTGAGTTTAAGGACAGCCTGGCCTACAGAGTGAGTTCCAGGACAGCCAGGGCTACACAGAGAAACCCCCCCCCATCTTGGAAAAAAAATGCCTCCGTAGTTAAGAGCACTGGCTGCTCTTCCAAGGACCTGGGTTCAATTTCCAGCACCCACTTGAAGTTCACAACTGTCTGTGACTCCAGTTTCCAGTTTCAGGGGATCTGACACCCTCATACCAATGCACAGAAAATAAAATTATTTTTTATATGAAATGATACCTTCATGTTTTCTTTTCTTAGGCCATTTGTGACCCTCTTCTCTAAACCTCCCCCACCCCTAACTCCCGACCCCAGGTTTCTTGCATTCAGTCTGCTTCTTTGTTTTTTGTTTTGTTTTTCGAGACAGAGTTTCTCTGGGTAGACCAGGCTGGCCTCGAACTCAGAAATCCGCCTGCCTCTGCCTCCCAAGTGCTGGGATTAAAGGCGTGTGCCACCACTGCCCAGCTTTCAGTCTGCTTCTCGAGATCCAAATGCTGTCGAGTTTATCGTTAGTCCCTTAGCTCATGGTCCCTTCCTCATGTCCCAACAGCACAACCATCACCTCTGCAACCGTTGTCAGCCCCAAGAGTCCCACTGTATTTGCCGGGCTCCTCTGTCACCCCTGCCCATTCCCCACGCGGGTCCAGTAACAACACATTCGAGCTGAGGGTGGGTACATCTTTCTGGACACAGCTGTTATAAACATCTGTGTAAAAGTATTGTCATTTCTCAGGCTGGTGAGATGGCTCAGTGGGTAAGAGCACCCGACTGCTCTCCCGAAGGTCCTGAGTTCAAATCCCAGCAACCACATGGTGGCTCACAACCATCTGTAACAAGATCTGACTCCCTCTTCTGGAGTGTCTGAAGACAGCTACAGTGTACTTACATATAATAAATAAATAAATAAAAAAGTATTGTCATTTCTCTGAGGACAGCCGGTCCACTTTGACAAATTTATAACATTTCTGCATGGACTCCTGGAGGCCACAGGCGACCTTACATGCCTTCCTCAATAGCTCTCCACCTTTATTATTATTATTATCATTATTATTTTGGTTTTTCAAGACAGGGTTTCTCTGTGTAGCCCTGGCTGTCCTGGAACTCACTTTGTAGACCAGGCTGTCCTCGAACTCAGAAATCCACCTGCCTCTGCCTCCCAAATGCTGGGATTAAAGGTGTGTGCCACCACACCCGGCTTTATTATTATTATTTAGTGGTTTTGTTAGATATGTATTTTATGTGCATGAGTATTTTGCCTGCACCTATACATGTGCCTCATGTTCGTGCCTGGTGATTTTTAAGGTCAGAACCAAGACAACCAGGACTATAGAGAGAAGCTTGCCTTGGAAAAACAAAAAACCAAACAAGATCCATAACAAAATGTGTTTGGGCACGATTCGCTTTCTACCGGCCTCAGAACTTCAGACCAACCTTGCAAAACCTTCGGCTGGTCACACTTTCCTTCAAATTCCTTTCCTGCCACCAGAGACCAGTTAATAAGGCCGCTCAGCAACTGGCCTGTCACTAGTGGTGGCTAAAGAAAGAGTTCGGTGGGAAGACGGCTTGCCATGAAGGGATGAGGACGTGATTTCCATCTCCAAACAACAAATATATATGTTTGCAACAGAGTAGAGTCAGATGGGATAGAGACAGGAGGATTGAGACTTTGAGGCCAGCCTGGGCTACACAGGGAAATTTCTCTAACAAAACCAAACAATCCAAAAAGCAAACCATATATATGTATATATATATATATATCAGGCTGGCCTCACACTCACCGAGTTCTGTCAGTCTTTGCCTCCCAAGCACTGAGATGAAAGCCATTTACCACCACTGCCCAGCTATCCAGGAACTATATTAACTAGAACCTTAGCTACTTTTTTTGTTACTGTGATAAAATACCATGACCAAGCAATGTATAGAGGGGGCTTGTTTGGGCTTCCAGCTCTAGCCTCTGGGTGTTTGCATGTATGTAGACGTGAGGGGGGGTGGGGGGGATAAGCCCTGAAGTTGACATTGGGACTTTCCTCCATCAGCTTCCATTTTATGTGCTAAGGTGGGGTCTCTCACTGAATCTGGAGCATCCAGTTCTGGCTACTCTAGCCAGCTGGTTTGTCCCTGGGATCCCTCCCTCCCCCCAGCTTTTTACCTGGGTTTGGGGGATCTGAATTCTGGTCCTCTGCTTTCCCGGCAAACCCTTTCTTTGCCGAGTCATCTCCTGGCCCAAGAGTAAAACTGTCTCTTCTTACTCTCTGAGGCAAGAGCTGCAGTCTGTATCAACCTATGGAATGTCCCCTGCTCACTCCCTGGCCTGTTCTTCCCTCCTTTTCCTAGGGGAGCTCTCAGCAGCAGCACGGGGTGGGGCTGGATGTCCAGGAACCCTTCCCCTACCCCATGCCTTTCCTGACTCTGACCTCCTTGGAAATGGTGCCACTCCCCCCAGGCCTCAACACCTTCCTGGGTCAAGGTTCCTGGCTGGATGCAGGCTGGCCCTTACCCAGGGTCCCTTGCCTTTAATACTTGTCCCTCCTGTGAAGGGATTCCAACAGCCTTCCATACAGAGCGTTTACGTCTTACCCTTCGCTGCACCTCTCTTCTGATGAGGGCCTTCCTTGCCATCCAGGTTCTATGAAACTTCCTGTGTCTTCTCCAGACATCGTCTAGACATCTAGACTGTGACAGCATGTCCTGCAGCGCCCTCACCTGCCTTCAATAAATCTCCGCAAACAATCACCTGTCTTGGCTCTAGAGAGAGGATTGCTATGCTGAGGATGGCCAACAGGGGGTACCACAAGATGTATATTTATTCCAGTGACAGTCATCTGTGGCCAGCACTGGGCTCTAAAGATCTGGAAGAAGGGTACTTCTCCATCAGAATACAGAGACTGGGCACAGAGAGGAGTTCAGAGAATATTGATTAAGTCGGGCATGATCTAGAATTGGGGAACAGGCAGAAGAACTGTATGTTTAAGGTCAGCCTGGGCTACAGTGCAAGAGTGTCTCACAACAAAGGACCCGGGGTGTGGTGGGCTCCAGCACTCAGGAGGCAAGGGTAGGGGGATCTCAGTGAGTCTGAGGCCAGCCTGATGTACATAGCAAGTTCAAGGCTAGCCGGGGATACGTGGTGGGACTCTGCTGAGGGAGAGATGACTCAGCTGGCAAGCCGCTTGCCACACAAGCATGAAGGCCTGGATCTGCACCCCTAAATACCTGCCTGGCAGCCAGATGCTGCCGTGTATGTCCGTAACCTCCACACCAGAGGTGGGGCAGAGACAAGGAAAGCTCTGGATTTCACTGGCTACCATGACCCAGCTGGTGATCTTTAGCTTCAGTAAAAGAGCCTGCCTCAAAAAACAAGATGGAAAAGCTGGGTGTGGTGGCACACGCCTTTAATCCCAGCACTTGGGAGGCAGAGGCAGGTGGATTTCTGAGTTCGAGGCCAGCCTGGTCTACAGAGTGAGTT
>NC_034592.1:19401695-19408464 GCF_900095145.1 Mus pahari | reverse complement strand
GACATAATCCAATCCAGGCATCATTATTAGAAACCCAGCATACTTAGATATATCTGGGCTACCACAATGGACATCATAAAAATATCAAATGCCTATTGGTGTTCCTGAATCTTCTAAAAAAAAAAAAAAAAGTCACAGACACCATGGTTCTCTACAACCGGCTGTTTCACATATGCAGCAAGACTAAGAAACAGCCTTCTCAAGTCACTAAGCATGGGAATAGGCTTCATCCTCTCCGTCTTCGGACCTCAGGCCTCACAGGCCTGCCGCTGCTTCTGCCACAGCTGTTGGGACTTTGGAGGGCGTACATTTTAAACTTCTGTAAGGAACTTTATACGCTAGTTCGTGAAATTTAATTTTGTGCTGAATATTCTTCAAAAGGGCTTTATAAATAATACAGTATTTAAGTTCTTCAGTTCCCTTGTTGTTATACCATATTGTTGCTTTCTCCAACTTTGTCTACGAATGATCTGATTCCAGGTAGATTTAGGAGGGATCCGAGGACAGGCACTCTTCTGATAAAGCCAACGACCACTGGAAAGAAGCCCTCTGCGTATCCGTGAGGGAGATCATGGTGGCGGCGGCGAGGACCGCGGTGCCTCGGGGCCCACGCTGCGAAGCCTAGTCCGGAGAAGAGCCTGGGCGACACCGCCCGGGGCCCGAGCCCTTTTGTCTTGTTTTATTCATTCATTCATTCATTCATTCATTCATTCATTCATTTATTTATTATAAGTACACTGTAGCTGTCTTCAGACACACCAGAAGAGGGCATCCGATCTCATTACGGATGGTTGTGAGTCACCATGTGGTTGCTGGGAATCGAACTCAGGGCCTCTGGAAGAGCAGACAGTGCCCTTAACCGCTGAGCCATCTCTCCAGACCATTATTTTATTTTTAATGGTTCCAGGCTTTATTACATTGCAAGGGTTAGGTCTAGGGACTTAGGTACTGGCACTTTAGTTTGCTAGAGGCACTGTAACTTAACCCATAGAAGTGTATTTATTGCCTCAGTTTAGGGGATCAGTGGTCCAAAGCTAAGGTGTGAAGACCTAGGGAAGGTCTGTCTAGGTCTGACCCCGCCCTCTCGTCTGGCCCCTCCCTCCGCCCTGTCCCTCCCTCTCATCTGGCCCCTCCCTCCCTCTAATCCCTCCCTCCAGTCCTATCCCTCCCTCCTATAAGACCCTTTCCTCCCATCTGGCCACTCCCTCCCATCTGGCCACTCCCTCTCGGTAGCATCAGGTTCTTTCCTTGCCTTAGGACTGCATCGCTGCCTCCTTCCATCTGTACAGACCCCTTTCCTGTGTCTTTATGTGCTCTTCTCTCTGCTGGGAGAACTCCCTGCCCACCCCGCCCATGAGCTTTCAATTGGCTCTATTTTTTTTTTTTTTTTTTTTGTGGTTTTCGAGACAGGGTTTCTCTGTATAGCCCTGGCTGTCCTGGAACTCACTTTGTAGACCAGGCTGGCCTCGAACTCAGAAATCTGCCTGCCTCTGCCTCCCAAGTGCTGGGATTACAGGCGTGCGCCACCACTGCCCGGCTGGCTCTATTTTTTTTTTTCCACCCTTTTTGTTTTGTTTTGTTTTGTTTTGTTTTTGGAGGCAAGGTCTCTCAGTGAACCAGGACTTCACCACGTCAGCTTGACTGTGTGGCCAGCATGTCCCCAGGACTCGGCTATCTCTGTCCCCCCCCAGAGCGGGATGGCAGATGAACACTGTTGCCTCCGGCTTTTACACAGGTGCCAAGGGGCTGACCTCCGCCCCTCACACCTGCGCAGTAAGCACTGGCCACTGAGCAGTGCGCCCAGTCCCTAACTTCACCGGTTCTTTTTGCTAGGACTGGGGCTCAAACCCTGGACATGGTGTGAAGTGTCTTTGTTTTGTTTTGTTTTAACCGCTGGAACTGAACTTCAGATCTGACTCTCGTTTTTCCTCTAACATTTATTTATTTGTGTGTGAATGTGTTTGAGAAGTTGGTTCTCTCTTTCCACCATGTAGGGCCTGAGGATTGAACTCAAGTTGTCAGCTTGGTGCAAACGCAGTTATCTGTTGAACTATCATACAGGAGGACCCCTGCCGTTTGTTTTTGCTGTGGAATTTTTTTGTTTTTTTTTAATAAGGTTATCTTAGTAAGCTAGGGCCACCCTGGTAAGCTTATTGTAGTTTCTTCTTACGGCCGTAAAGACAAAATAAGGCCACATCTGGGGGACTAGGGTTAGGTCCCCAACACATCTACTTTAGGGGGTGCACAATTCGACTGCTAAACCTCTGTAAACTAAGAGAGCCAGACAGCGAGTGGGCTACGTTTTCAGACCCAGGCCCAACATCACGTCCTTGAAACAGAGCTCCATCTCTCATGTCTCTACTGCACACCCTGGCTGGGGTCAGGATGGGTGCTCATGGCTAGGCTGTAAGAGCTCTCTTCAGGGTCCCCAACCTGGGGCTAGCTGGAGGTCTGTGCATTGCAGACAGACTGGGGGTTAGCCCTGGCTAATGTTGCAGATGGGAAAGACAGAGGTTAGCTTCAGGACACAAGAGTAGTAGTGGATGGGCCGGGCCGGGCTTGGACGGGAGTTGCTGACACCGGTCCCTACGGCCACGCAGCCTGGGATCATTGCTCTGCGTCTGACTGCTCTAATCGTCACACTCAGCCTTCTGTGTCTCACTGCCTCCTGTCTCTGGCTCTACTCCAGCCCGGATAACCTTGACCTGCATGGGCTTTATGGCCTCTGAGAGGCCCTTTACTCTTGCTTATCAGCCGTGGCTTCCCTGGCTGCCTCCTCCTGTCCCTCTCGGCGACACCTCCCCACAAGGTCTCAGGGCCTCTTTGCAGATAAAGACTTAGGAGGTCAGGGACCTTGTGGTTTGTCCAGACCCCGGGGCTCGGCTCACAGGTACCCAAATCATTCTGTCAGATCTTCTGAGTTTCCAAAGGGAAGCGGGGAGGGGACCCCGTCTCCATTTTCAGTCAGCTGTGCTGTGTATATGTAACAGTGGCTTGGATCAGAAAGGATACCTTACAGGGGCTAAAGACTGGAGAGAGAGAGAGAGAGAGAGAGAGAGAGAGAGAGAGAGCCTAGCATGCCGGAAGTCCAGGCTTCTATCCCCAGCACCCAGTAGGCCAGAGTTCATCCCAAGGATGGGCAAACCAGTTTGTCTGGTCTTTCAAGCTCCTCTGGAAAGGAGAGGGCACATCTGTTCATCCTATGATTCCAGCACTTGGGAGGAGGAAGGAGGGTCACTTTCAGCTAAATAGAGAAATGCAGGCCAGCCTGGGAAATAAAAGACCCTGTCTCACAAAAAAAGGCAGAAAAAAAGGAAGAGAATGAGAGGAGGGAGAGAGGGAAAAATAAAAACTCAAAGAAACCAAAAAAGAAACAGACATGAGTCCATGAACGAGAGCCTGCTGCAACAACAGCCTGTGAACACTAGAGGGCGCAGGACGACGGAAACCCAATCCAGAATGTGCTGACAGCAAGGAGTGTGGAGACCCAAAGATACAGTAACAGGGATGACAAGATGTGAGTTCCAAGGCTTGCCCTTTGTGACAAGTACTTCATTTTGTCCTCACAGCAAAACCAGAAGTGAGAAGTCTCAGCAAGATTCCCACTTTACAGCGAGAAACAAAAGCCCACTCTTATTAAGTGAGCCCTTGCAGGTCACCACATTAGAAACCAGAGGCTGGGGTTGAACTTGGCTCTGACTTTATAACCCAGATGTTGTCCTCTCCTCCATCCCCCCTTCCGTCTTCCCTCCTAGGTCCCCTTCAGCTGGCTCTCTTAAGTCCTGAGATCTTTAAAGGACTGCTTAAGGCTGGGGAGGGAAGTCTATCCCTGTGATTCCTTCTCGAGAAGGTGGACTCTGGGGCAGCGGGGAGTTGGGCGAGGGAGATGTGAGGAAGCAGCCAGGAGCTGCTGCGGAACTAGCTATGGATGCAGGGAGGCCCTATCTGAAAGTCCTCTGACTGGCCGCTGGCAGAGCTGGTCCCCTGGGAACTGGCCAGGGCTATTAATACAGAGCTGAGTCAGGGGGCCCTTGAGTTGCAAGATCACAAGACATAGCAGGGACACTCCTGACTCCAGCGCCTCCTCCCTCTCACCTGCACTGTCCACCTCAGGCTGTGCCCTCTGGGAAGTGGCAGCCAGTACCCTGCTTGGGGCTGTCCTCAGAGAGTGTTCTTAAGTGCTCTGGTGCTGGCTACAAGGATTATTCTAAACATTGCTTTGGGGAGGGCCTGCAGTGTGTCCATCCCTGTTCAGGAAGCCAGGGCTTCTACGGTTCCGTGATTCAGTTCATCACCTGCCTACACAGGGCCCCTGTCAGAGCCGACTGGTCTCCCTGTGGTTAAGGCACCTGGCTTAGCTTCCAGAGACTAGCCACTCCAGGTGGGCACCGGCTGATGGAACAACAGAGAAGAAAGAAGACGAGAGGAAGGACCAATGGATGGAATCTGTCAGAGAGAGGCTCTCCGCCCTGGTTCTTTGGCCATTGTAACCTTTTCTCTCCCAGACTCAGGAGCCTTAGGTCTGTGCCACCTTTCTGGCATGGCTGTTGCAGGCTTCTACACGACCTCGTAAGGAAAGGCTCACTCCTTGGCCACCTGACCGTCAGAATTTCAACGTCATGCTGTGAAGACTATTTGCTGAGAGTTCTGGGGGGCACGAGGCTCCATTTTGAACATAAACCCCTACTGTCTCCTCAGGATGGGCACAGGGACACCTAAAGGACAAAGCCATCCACTCCTAAGAGATGAGATGGCTTTGAGCTCAAGCCTAAACTGATTCCGGAGCTGATATTCACATATCCATCTACTCATCATCTCAATCATCTTCACCACCACCACCATCGCCATCATTACCATTATTATGATAATGAAATAATTATTATTTTTGTAGCCTAGGCTAACTTCAAATCCACTATGCAGTCAAGGACAGCCAAGGATGATTGAATTGCTGACCAGCTCCTGAGTGCTGCTTTATGAGGTGCTGGGGATCAAACCTAGGACTTGGTGCATGCAAGCCCTCTGTCAACTAAGCTATACCCCCGCCCTGTCTATCTATCTATCTATCTATCTATCTATCTATCTATCTATCTATCTATCTATCTGTCTGTCTGTCTGTCTGTCTGTCTGTCTGTCTGTCTATCTATCTATCTATCTATCTATCCATCCATCCATCTATCTATCTATCTATCTATCTATCTATCATCTATCTATCCATCTATCTATCTATCCATCCATCTATCTATCTATCTATCTATCATCTATCTATCTATCTATCTATCTATCTATCTATCTATCTATCTATCTATCTATTTTCATTTTCGAGACATGGTTTCTCAGTGTCACCAGCCCTGGCTGTCCTGGACTCGATTGTAGGTCAGGTTGGCCTTGAACTCACGGAGATTTGCCTGCTTCTACCCCCCCCACACTCCCCCAATTCCCCCCCACACACACACACCTCGCCCTCCTCCCAAGTGCTGGGATTAAAGGTATGCACCACCACACCAGGCTCAGGATAGTCTCAAACTTGAGCTCATTCTGCCTCTGTTGCCCAAGCAGCTGCGACTCCAGGCCTGTACCACCAGGCCCAACAGATCACGATCACGTGTGGTGTAACGCAACCCTTTCCTGTGGTATCTGTGGGATTTAATCAAGGGTTAGAGGCTGCATACACCTGGCACGTTCCACTTCTCACAGCCTCACACTGGGACACTCTGGGGCCTTTCCTTCCTCCCTCTCCTCCTACACCACAGGACACAGCCTATGCTAAGCTTCCAACACATGCGACCCAAGTCTGGGACCCTTTCTCAGCTCTGGTCCATAGCAGGGCTTCAGCTCCAAGGCCCCTGCAGAGAACCCTTATCAACCAGCCCCACACATCCCCGAGAGCCTGGGACGGGCAGCCAACCCCGATCCCAGCCCTTCATAAACCCTGTTATCAGGGGACACATTCCAACCCACGCTCTCTCCCCCTGCACCGGGGAAGATAGAGCCTGGAGTCTTCCGGCCACGTGGGAAGGGGCACCAGGGGAAACACGGGTTATCTGGGCGGGAAGCCACACTGCAAAGCTGTTTCTTCAGACAGCTTGAGAAAACACATTGGGGTCGGCCTTGGGGGGGGGGGGAGGTCAGCCTTCAGTCTGGAATGTGACTGGCTAGCTAAGGACCCCTGCTAGAGCAGAAGCCAGGAGACTGAAAATCTGTTCCCAGGAGCCAGGAGGTGGTTCCCCAGATGTGGAGAGGCCCTCTAACACCTTTATAGGTATGGGTTTCCCCTAAGCCAAGGAAGCACCTGGTTGGTGGGAGGGCCTCTCAGCGTCGCTAGTGAGAAGGAACAGTGAGCAGGCTGCCTCACACAGTAATCTATGGCAGGTGTAACCTATCCCTCGTGACTTGCAGGGCTAGGGAGTGGAAGGTTTTAGACAAAGTTCAGGAGGCAGAACCTTCCTGCTTCTGCTGGGACTCCATTTATCTTTTTCTTTTTTCTTTTTTTTCTCTTTTCTTTTCTTTTCTTTTCTTTTCTTTTCTTTCCTTTCCTTTCCTCTCCTTTCTCTCCCCCCCCAACCCCTTTGACAGCATCTCATTATGTAGCCCTGGCTGTCCTAGAACTTACTCTGTAGACCAGGCTGTCCTTGAACTCACAGAGATCTGCTTGTCTCTGCTGGGATTACAAATGTGCCACTACACCAACACCAACTTTAATTTTCTTCTTCTTCTTCTTCTTCTTCTTCTTCTTCTTCTTCTTCTTCTTCTTCTTCTTCTTCTTCTTCTT
>NC_034592.1:19398382-19400755 GCF_900095145.1 Mus pahari | reverse complement strand
AAAAAAAAAAAAAAAAAAAAAAAAAAAAAAAAAAAAAAAAAAACCAGAAACGACAGCCTTTGCAAAGGCTCTGTCCAATAACCAACCCCTTATGTCTGTCTAATGATCAATAATTGGATAAAAAGTTTAAGGCTAGCCAAGCAGTAGAGGCATGCCCCTTTAATCCCAACATGCAGGAGGCAGAGGCAGTTGGATCTCTGAGTTCAAGGTCAGCTTGGTCTACAGAGTGAGTTCCAGGATAACCAGGGTTACACAGAGAAACCCTGTCTTAAAAAAAAAAAAAAAGAAAAGAAAAGAAAGAAAAAAAAGTTTAAGGTTTATATAAATTACCAAGATCTAAAAATAAATTATAAACATCTGAGGATATAAAAAGTCTAAATAAGGTTATGACAAATTATAAACAATGGTAATGTAAGTGTCAGGGAATCAAAAAACTATGGCGACTTGGGTCCACATTGGATCTCACCGCTCCAAAGGACTTTGGGTAAGAACACCTGTGAACCAACAGCCTAAGCTCCCTGCCTTCTGACGACTCCAGGGGGGAACTCCAAATATAAACATTTCTTTTAAGATTTTAAGTCTGGGCTGGAGAGATGGCTCAGCGGTTGAGAGCACTAACTGCTCTTCTACAGGTCCTGAGTTCGATTCCAGTAGCCAAATGGTGGCTCACAACCATTTGTGATGAGATCTGATGCCCTCTTCTGGTGTGTCTGAAGACAGCTACAGTGTACTTATATATAAAATAAATAAATCTTTAAAAAAGAAAAAAAGAGCCAGGCAGTGGTGGTGCATGCCTTTAATCCCAGGACTTGGGAGGCAAAGGCAGGCGGATTTCAGAGTCTGAGGCCAGTCTGGTCTACAGAGTAAGTTCCAAGACAGCCAGGGCTATACAGAGAAACACTGTTTTGAAAAAAACAAAACAAAACAAAACACTGTTAAGTCCTGTCCATAGCCTATATCCATCTTGGCAGAGTTCCACTCAGCTGGGAGACACATCCTCTGGAAATCAGATGCGGACTATAAACTGCTCCAAAGATGATCTACACTATGCCAGCCTCAGGAAGTTCTACAAAACCAGAAAGCCGTGGACTGGCTGAAAGCCGGCATGGACCAGTCCAGTGGAGATGACTGCTCCCTGTCTCCTCAGCTGGGTCACTGAACCAGATGCTTCTGATAAATGTCCCAGTGCTTGAATTCCTTCCTGGCCTTTAACTAGCATTCCATCCTCCCAGGACCCAACAAGGGAGTCCTGATTTCAGCAAGAAGTAGATACAGAAGGGAGTATGTTACCCTTGTCCTCAACAAAGGACTGAAATATCAGGTCTGAGGAAATTCCTAGGCAAATGGGACAAAATAGTTTAATGATATAAACTATTGGCATACCACAATTATATGGACTTAAAATATTTGTTCTCTCTATGCTAACCAAACAGGTATAACTTATGAATGAACAATATGTCTTTTGATACATTATAAAGTCCCCCCCTTCAGATAAAGAAGCTAAAACCCTATCAAGGATTTAACAGGGACACATAAGACAAGGGGGAAATGAAGAACCAGCCTGCCTCCATCTTGGGCTTAAAAGCCATCTTACAGTAAATACAATCTAGACTCAATCCTCTTTCTGACTAAACCTCTGTTTCTCAAGGATTGGGCTATGCCCCACCTATAACCTTAACTTCAAGTGCTTCTGCATGGCCCGTTCCAGGAATGGCAGTCTTGTCTGTCCCCAGAAGGTGTTTATAACCATCTTGCAACCCCACCTTTGTTTCAAAAGGACAACCTTGTTCTTCCCATCTTGCAACCATTTGTCTTTGTTTGAGGAGGTAGTTTGGACTAAAGTGTATGCTTATGTTCTACCCCTGTATCCCCACCAAATCCCCTCTTTGGAAACCCCGTACTCCTGAACTCTAAAAGCGTTGTCCTCCTGACATCCAAGGTCGACTTCTCAAGCCCCACCTTAGGGGGAGGCAGCCTGTGTACACAAATAAAACAAAGCTTGCTTTAATTAATTGTTTGCTTGAATTGATTTGGCCATGATGATTTGGGTCGGCGATCTTTCTCCTCTCATCTTTGGGGTTAATAATACATGCAGACAAAACATCTACACATTGAAATTTAAAAGTCAATGACAAAAGCTACAAACAAAAAATACCTAGACAAGACCCCCCCCCCCACCCGGTCACCACGAGTCAACGCGTAACATAGCGTCCACTTGCTGGTAAAGAAAGTAGGAAGGAGCCCGGCGTGGTGGCGCACGCCTTTAATCCCAGCACCGGGAGGCAGAGACAGGCGGATTTCTGAGTTTGAGGCCAGCCTGCTCTACAGAGTGAGTTCCAGGACAGCCAGGGCTACACAGAGAAACCCTGTCTC
>NC_034592.1:19388529-19397437 GCF_900095145.1 Mus pahari | reverse complement strand
CTCTTCTCTTCTCTTCTCTTCTCTTCTCTTCTCTTCTCTTCTCTCTCTCTCTCTCTCTCTCTTTCTTTCTTTCATTCTTTCTGTTTTCTCTGTGTCTGTCTTTCTGTCTCTATGTCTCTGCCTCTGCCTCTCTGTCTCTCTGATTCTCTCCCTGTCTCCCTGTCTCCCTGTCTTTCTGTTCTCTGTCTCTGCCTCTCTCAAGACTGAGTTGCATCGGGTAGGCTAGGGATTCTCAGTGTGTTTGTACGACGTGCATATACATGTGCGTTTCTCCTTAAGCATAAACACACTAGCTCACATCCACACCTACCTGCATGTGAGCGCTAACACATGAAGAGTTAGACACAGGACCATGATCACTGTGCAGAACATGCAGGCTCGGATCCCCTGTGTGAGAGTTTACATAAGAGAAACATAGGGCCCTCAGCCAGCCAGGCCGCATGTGCGTGGGTGTGTATGGGGGCATGTGACGACAGCAGAACTCTGAGTTACTGCAACTGCAACGTGGGGTCAACTCAGCCCCATGACTGACCCTCCCTGATTGTGATATCTTTTCCCCAAGCAAGGAAAAGTCAGATGGAGTAGAACCAGCCAGGGCTGGTGTGGGCTGGTGTGGGCTGGTGAGGGCCATGCGCACACACTGGTTACATAATCGCTGTGGTCCCAGCAGTGACCAGATGTTCAGTCCTTGCTGAGCCAGATGGCAGTGAATCCTGAGATTGTGGGATTTTCTAGTTCCTGCTGTTCCCCTCCCTTGTCCCCGCTGGGCCTTCCACTCCTAAGTCACACAGCATTTCCGTTGGTCTTGCTTCCTCCTGAGGCTCCGTTCAAGTGGCTGCCTTCTCTCTTTGTCTTACATGGTGGCTTTCTGAGGCTGTCTCTGCATTTTTTTAAAAAAATATTGTTTGCTTTTTGTGTGTGTATGTGTGTGTGAGAGGGATCTAAGTTGTGTGTGACAGGTATGTGTGCACGTGTGTTTGTGTGTAGAAGCCAGAGGTCAACCTTCAGGGCTATTCACTAATTCTGTTTTAAGTCTTTCACTGGTACCTGGGGCTCCTTGCTTAGACTAAAGAAGCTGATCACAGAACCCCAGGGATGGGATACTCTTGTCTCTGCCTGCTCGGCGTTCGCTCAGGGGTGTCTAAGCACTCGGATAGTATTTTCTTAGTGAGTTCTGTGGATAGCATGCCTGGCAAACTCCTTATTTCCTGAGCTATCTCCCCAGTTCAGCTTTTTAGTTTTGTTTTGAGGCAGGGTCTCACTGTGTAGCCCTGGCTGTCCTGGAGCCCAAGACATAGACCAGGCTAGCCTTGAACTCACAGAGACCCACCTGCCTCTGCCTCCTGAGTGCTGGGATTAAAGGCGTGCGTCACTAAGCCGTGCTTTTGTGTTTTGAGACAAGGTCTTCCTCTGTGGCCCAGGATGGCTTAAAACGCCATGATCCTCCTGCCTCAGCCTCCTGAGGGTCAGAGGGACAGGTCTGGCGATGTCTGTGGTTAAACCCCCTCTTTTCTAAGAATTCTGTCAGTTTGGAGGAAGAGCACTCGGTTATCTCTCTCCAGACTCATTCCCACTCTGAGGCCTCCGATCAGGGCTCCAGCATGCGAGTCAACCCACAGACCCCTGGCCTACTTACTCTTGAGCGATTTTCTCCCAGCCCTACCAGTGTCACCACGCCAGCTGTGAGTGCACAGGGGTGGGAGTGGGGCCTTCAGTTCCCTGCCCTTCATGCACTGACAAACTCAGTTTACTGAAGATCAGATGGGGTCTCCGACCCAAGAGTCCAGGGGAGACATCTCCAGTTCTAGCTCCACTATGAAAGGAAGGGTTAGGTCACACATCTCTGTCACTCAGCCCTTTTGTTATCTCCTGACCCAGAGTTTTGGAGCCAGCAGGTTGACAGGGAGGGACAGGCTCTGGTGTATCTGGGGTCTTGAAGGAACCTCAACACCTCCGGACCTCACTTTCCATATCTGTGAAATGGGGCCCTGGACTGTGTGATTTCATGTTTTGCTGGTTGTTGAGTACTTGGGGAAAATGAAATTGAAGCTAGTGACCTCTACAGTAACTGTGGGAGGCTGGGGTGGGAGGAACCCCGCGGTGTCCCATATCTGCTTCCTGTGGCCACATAACAGATCCCCACCATCTTAGTGGCTTAAAGCCACACACGTCTGCCCTGTCTCTCTGTAGGACAGAAGTACACAGCAGTCTTGATGGGCCAGATGGAGGTGCTGTCTGCCATGCTCCTTCCCGGCTCCCTCTGTGGCTTGTGACCCCTTGTGACCCTCCTCCTACACCTCCGGCACCGTCCTTCGTCTGAGCGCTCTGAGCTCTCCTTTGTAGTTCCCTTCCACTTCAAGGGTCCTTGTCACCCATGGGCTTCTAGAGATGTCATCCCCGTTTGTCAGCTGTTCAGCAGCTGTGTCTCATCTGCTCCCCTGTCTGTCCTCTTGGAGTGACTGGAGTGACACCCCAGGCAGAGGAGGTGGTGAACAACAGAAATGTCTTCCTCAGGTTTGGAAGCTGCGTTCGTTCAGAGGTCAGGTTCTGGTGAGGGAGGGGCCAGGCTGCAGATGCTGGCCTTCTTGTATCCTTCATACTTAGTAGAAGGCTGTGTCTCCCTGGGGTCTGTTTATGTGGGTTCTGCCTTCACGGCCTCGTGATTTCTTTGAAGTCTCCTCATAAGTTTTGCCCTACTGTGTCTGGGATTCTAACACATGAATTTGTGGGGAACACAAATTCTACCTCTGTAGATCCATATCACATAACATAACAAGTTCTGGGATTAAGATGTGGTGGATGGGAGCTGGAGTGATGGCTCAGTGGTTAAGAGCACTGGCTGCTCTTCCAGAGGTCCTGAGTTCAATTCCCAGCAACCACATGGTGGCTCACAGCCATCTGTAATGGGATCCAATGCCCTCTTCTGGGAAGACAGTATCAGTGTACTCACATACATAAAACAAATAAATCTTAAAGATGTGGTGGGCATTTGGGGGGTCATTATTACTTTTTTAAAGATTTATTTATTTATTTTACGTATATGAGTACACTGTAGCTGTACAGATGGTTGTGAGCCTTCATGTGATTGTTGGGAATTGAATTTAGGACCTCTGCTCACTCTAGTCAACCCTGATCACTCAGGCCCAAAGATTTATTTATTACTATAAGTACACTGTAGCTGTCGTCAGACACACCAAAAGAGGGTGTCAGATATCACTACAGGTGGTTGTGAGCCACCATGTGGTTGCTGGGATTTGAACTCAGGATCTTCGAAAGAGCAGTCAGTGCTCTTACCTGCTGAACCATCTCGCCAGCCACCCTGGGTGGGGGCATTATTTTGAGTTGACAGTACCATTACCTAATCATAGGCCCCAACATCTGCCTGGAGCTTGGGCACACATCTAGGGCCACCTTTCCTGTAGGCCCAAGATGCTTCTCTGCCCTGGTCTTTATGGTAACCTGGTGAGATCCAGAGCGATGGATGTCCTTACAGTGTGTCGTAGCCCGAATGTTTAAAGAGGCCCTTGGCCATCTTCCTTTCCGGCCTCCATCTCCCAAGTGCTGGCATTATAGCCACCGTGTCCAGTTTGTGCAGAGCTGGGGGTTGAACCCAGGCTCTGTGTATGCTAGGCAAGAGCTCTACCCACTGAGCTACCGCTCGGTCCTACTTCTTGCTTGTCGCCAGGGTCTATCAGCCCTTTCACAGATTCTGCTCAGGGCTCAGATGGCATGTAAATATGCTTGCCTTCTATTTCATGCTGGGGGCTCCGGGCTCCTGTTTTATGCCCTGTGCTGTAGTCACTACAACCTAACAGCTGAGCTATCAGACAAGTGATGCTGGCTGGGCGGGGTGGGAGACAAGATATCAAGGAGGCAAGAGGGCAGAGCAAGACTCAGGGCCTGCCCCAGGCTCTGGTAGAACAGCCTCGTGCAGAGACACTGCTGGCTCTAGGTCTATGGGACCATGGAATAGGGAGGGGGCACGAGGGAGCAGTGAAGAAGGGTAGAGGAAGTGTTTATGGATCCTTCTGGGGGCCATGGAGAGACTGTCCAACCTTGCTACCAACATAGTGTCCCAGCAGGATGGGACCCATGAGGTCAGGTCACCATGATCCCAGAGACACTGTGATGCACTAAGATATCCACTTCTAGCCGGGCGTGGTGGCGCACGCCTTTAATCCCAGCACTTGGGAGGCAGAGGAAGGCGGATTTCTGAGTTTGAGGCCAGCCTGGTCTACAGAGTGAGTTCCAGGACAGCCAGGGCTACACAGAGAAACCCTGTCTTGAAAAACCAAAAAAAAAAAAAAAAAAGGAAAGACTCAAAAAGCCAAAAAAGCCAGCTGTAGTGACATAGGTCAGCGATTCTAGTACCTGGGAGTCTGAGTTAGGAGGATTGTAAGTTCAAGGCCAACCTGGGCAAGATCTTGTCTTTTTGTTGTGGTTGATGTTGTTTTTTGTTTGTTTGTTTTTTCAAGACAGGGTTTCTCTGTATAGCCCTATAGCCCTGGCTGGCCTGGAACTCACTCTGTAGACCAGGCTGGACTGGAACTCAGAGATCCACCTGCCTCTGCCTCCTAAGTGCTGGGATCAAAGGCGTGTGCCACCACTGCCCGGCGACCTTGTCTTAAAATAAGTAAGAACAGATGTACGCGGTGGTAGAGAGCTTCCTCGCCTGTGGGAAGCTGTCGGTTTGATGTGCAGCGCTGCAAACTTAGAAGGCAGGAGACAGTAATCAGCTCCTCCTTGGGTGCAGTCACCATTCCCAGGAGTGTACACACTTTCTGCCTCTGTCCCTGACTAGGGGGTCTGCAGCTGTCACCAACCACCTTCCATTTGCCATCTCCTGACCTCACCCAGGCTCTCTCTCCAGAAGCATAGTTGATGTGGGGTTCCAGAAGGAACAACGGCCTCTTCTTTGTTCCCTTTCTGTTTCTCCCTCGAGAATCTGTCCTGTGTACCAGGGTGTCATCTCCTCCACAGCCCTGGGCCTCCATGGTTGGGAGCCACTGGGGTAGCCACCTCCACTGACAGCGGAATGTAAGCAGGAACAAATCCAGAGACAGCCACGTCAGCCTCTGTGATGAACACGGAACCCAGACTGTGCCAAGCTCCCATGTGGAGAGTACTCCTGAACTATTCAATAATCTGTGGGGGTCAATGCCACCGTCTCTGACAGATGAGGACACCAGGGCTCGGGTGGGGACACAGCACAGCTGCTGCTGCCATCACACAGGATGTGACTCCAGGCAGCGGCTGGCCACATTCCCATCTGCCTCTCCAGTCTTCTTCACTCCCATTAGGCACTTTGGCACTTATTCACCTCAGAATGTCTTAACTATCTGACATCACTCCATGACCCTTCAGAGGTGGTCTCCCTGGGCTATGTCCTTCCAGGAGCTGTGGTCCCTGGAGGGAGGCAGAAGCCCATCCCAGCTCATTCCTGGCTCCGCTGTGGAGGATAATCCCAGAGAGTGGGAGTGAGAAGAGAAGATGCCTTCTGCTCAGCACCCTGCCAGGCACTCACAGCGCCCATGGGAATATGCAGAGGTATTTTAACGATGCTGGAACCATCAGGGATTCAAGGTTAGATGAGGTTTCTCAAGGTTAGATGAGGCTTCTCAGTATGCTGGTGCCCGCTGCTTTGGAGTGCCTTCAGGATAGGCAGGTCAAAGACCTCCTGCACCCCAGTGCAGCTGGGGACATGGAGGCTCCAGAG
Organism: Mus pahari; assembly: GCF_900095145.1. Lineage (NCBI taxonomy): Eukaryota > Metazoa > Chordata > Mammalia > Rodentia > Muridae > Mus > Mus pahari. The sequence continues at coordinate 19,391,721 of NC_034592.1, read as the reverse complement.
GGCACGGGGGCCCCAAGAGGGCAGGTGGGCCTTAGGCACAGGCACACCACCACCACAAGTGTCCTAGCTGGCAGGCAAGCTGGCAGATACTGCGCCCACTTCTGGTCCCTCTGCCCTAGCTGCTTCTTAGATGGCTGTGTGACTGTATCCTCCAGCCCTAGGAGGGCAGGATAGAGGAGGCTTCTCCACTCTCTTGAAGACCAAAAGTGGGTTTAATGCCCCTCCCCCAGGTCTTGTACCCTAAGGTTATAACCCTTTGCAGAAATGAGGTTTTAGGGTTTTGGTTTTTGGTTTTGGGCATGTATGTCTCTGCACCACATGTGTCCCTGGTACCTGCAGGAGCCAGCAGAAGGTGTTGGATCTTCTGGAATTGGCTTTATAGATGGTTGTGAGCCACCGTGTGGGGTTCTGGAACTCAGACCCAGGTCCTCTGGCAGAATAGCCAGTACTCTTAACTACTAAGCCATCTCCTGAGTCCCCCAAATCTTTATGTTTAAAGATCTGGGGTGTAGCCCAGTTAGCAGAGCGCTTTCCTGGCGTGCGTAAAGTCCTGCTTCCATCCCTAGTGCTGGATAACTTGGGTATGGTGGCTTTAATGTAAAAGCTTGGGAGGCAGAGGGAGGGCATCAGACGTTCTACGTCCTTCCCTGGTACAGCCTGAGTTCCTGGTGCGCCTGGGCTGCCTGGTCTCAAAAAAAAAAAAAGTATTTATGTGAGGTCACACTGGAGGAGGGGCTGAGACAACATAATCTCATTTAAGATGAGAGAATTGGGGTGACAGAAACATACATAGGTCTGAGAAGAGGATCATGGGATGGCGGTGGCATTGAGAAATGTGGCTGGTGCCTCAGCGCACAAAGGATGCGCAGCCACCCCCATGTGCCAAGAGGCTGCTGGCTCCCTCCTATGTACTTGCTAGTCTTCTTGGGTAAGCTGCTACCAACTTGGGACTTTGGTGTTCTTATCTGCTAAGTGGGTGTGTTACCCCACTTTAGGTTTGAGTGATGGCTCCAGGAATGTAAGGCCTCTAAGTTCACCCCAATACCTGAGCTCCTCCAGGCCTGTGAGTGGCCAGCCTGTCTCCGTTGTGTCCCCTGCCTCACATCTTCCCTCCATCCTGGCCCACTCTCACGCACCCTCCACCTCTGCATAGATTTCCATTTCAGGCTCGTTCACCCTGGAACCCTACTCTGACTGACACCCCACCTTCCCTCATAGTTCATTTCCAGGGGGCAGGAATCTAGCCTTTTAGACTGAGGGAGAAGCCCTGAGAGGGCTTGAGGCTGGGGAGAAAAGGCCTCAGATTTCTCCACCACCCCGCCTTGGACAAACGGCAGTGCCTGGTGGATCAGCCCCAGTCTGTGGCCTCCAGGAGACACCAAGCAGTAGAAGAGACCAGGAGCAGGTCCGGGTCCCCTTTTTTGGGACCTTTGTCTTCTTTTCCCTCTCACAAATGGCGCTAGGTATTGTCATCCCACCAGGGACTGTCCTCGTGCCCGCACATTAAGAACCACACAAGCCAATGCTTCATTTGCATATCACTGTATTGTCCCTAAGTGTTTGACTTGAAAACGACCTATTAGGTCACACAGAGTCCGGCCCCTGGGGGCCAAAGCGGCATCAGCGCCCAGAGACCATGGCAGGAACCTTCTGCAGGCCTTGCTGTGGGCACCTGCCTTCCCCAGGCCTCAGGATTGGGTGCTGGGAGAGGCTAGCTCACACCCCAGGCCCTCTGGGCAGCAGCTTCCCAGATTCAATAGGTTCCTGGTGGGCTAATAGCTATGTCTGAAGAGAAGGCTCCTATGGTCAGGTAAATTTCGGAAATGCTGAGCTAAACAAGACTTCAATGGCTGGGTTTTTCTATAGGACACGCCCATGCCTTTCCAAATAATCTACACTCTCGCGAACATCCACTGTGGGGGGGCGAGTGTGCAGGACTTCCCTAAATGTACTGGACCACAAAAGCCTTTCTGGAGAAGTATCTTGTGGGCCGGGGCCCCCAGCCATCCTTTGGAACGTGCTACCCTAAGCCATTGGTGACCTCCTGTGTTGGATGAGTGGTGGGCGTACTTCACCGAACTCTGTGCCATGGTGTGGTAGCTCATTACAGCTACTGCTGTCATGGTAATGAGTCTACAAGACTCTGCCCCTCCTACGGCCATCTTGCTCTTGTCTGTTGCCTTCAGACAAGGAATGGAGGCTAAGCACGACTGCCCATGTGAGTCGTCCTGGCTGCCTCCGAGGAGGCAGAGTCCAGTGAGAAAGACAAGAGCCCCACAGTTCTAACACACCAGCCTCTGACCAGGTTGGGGAAGTTGAGTTGGTCCGTCCACACTCACTGACCCACCTCTAGCCACCTCTCTGGGGCCAGCTCTGCCCAGAGCCCAGGGGGGTGGTGAGTGGCGGCTCACCAGGCAGAGATGAGCATCTGGCAGGTGTTGGAGGACATCCACACGAGCTCCACCAGGCGGAACTGGAAGTAGCCGATGATGAAGCCGGAGATGACGTCTGTAATGTGGTGGCGTCCGATCATCACCCGCGACAAGCCCACGCAGAAGGCCCAAAGCACCAGCAGCACGCGCAGCGGCACTGCCAGCACCAGGTGGCTCAGAAAGAACTTGGACACCATGGCGGCACGGCTGGCGTGGCCGGCAGGGAAGGCGTAGATGTCCATGGTGAGGTAGTCCAGGAGCCCAGGGCTGGTCTCATATGGGCCACGGCGCTTGATGAGCTTCTGGACTCCAGCCACTGTCATGATGTCCAAGAGCAGGGCTGTGGACAGAACACAGAGGCCTGCGTGTCAGTGCCACCCGCTGACCAGGCTCCCTAGCTCTCCTCCTCCCATTGGCTGACCAGGCTCCGGTCCCTAACATTTCTGCTTCCATTGGCTGACCAGGCTCCGGTCCCTAACCCTCCTCCTCCCATTGGCTGACCAGGCTCTAGTCCCTAGCCCTCCTCCTCCATTCATTTCTCTTGGCCTCAGTGACCTCAGGGCACATTTCTACCCCAGGGCCTTTGCACTGGCCGTTCCTTCTGCTCTGGGGTACCTACTTCCTTCAGCAGAGAGAGATGTCACCCATGGAACCTGATTCCATTTTCTCACCATCTGGCCTATTAAACATTTTTTTCTCCCTTCTCCCCCCACCTTTCACGTGTGTGTGTGTGTGTGTGTGTGTGTGTGTGTGTGTGTGT
>NC_034592.1:19375518-19388499 GCF_900095145.1 Mus pahari | reverse complement strand
ACAGGGTTTCTCTGTGTAGCCCTGGCCATCCTGGAACTCACTCTGTAGACCAGGCTGGCCTTGAACTCAGAAATCCACCTGCCTCTGCCTCCTGAGTGCCGGAATTAAAGGCGTGCGCCACCACGCCCAGCTCTACCTTATTTTTTGAGACAGGGTCTTTAGTTGAACCTGTGGCTGGGCTGAAAGCCAGGAAACCTTAACAATCTTCCTGTCTCTGCCCCATACAGTGCCGGAACTACAGGCATCTGTACATGGGCATGCCCTGTGGGTGCCGGGGACTTGAACTTAGGTCCTCTTGCATGTATAACACGTGCTCTTACCCACTGAACTATCTCTGCAGTGCATCCCTGACCTCTGACATCTTATTTCACTCTTCTCTGTTCCCTAGTGATGATGCCATGAGCAACTCCGGGTACCTGCAGGATCCAGGGCTGAGATATGGGGCCTGGGCTATAGAAATATTTTCAAAGTATGTCAGTGAAGGTTCCCCTGTTGTCAGAGCACAACGGTTTCTTATGAAGCTGAAATGCAAGTCATAAACACACACTCCGCGGTGTGTGAACACAGAAGCCAGTGGCATTTGTGATGTGCACCCAGTAGAGCAGGCTAGCTCTGAACTCACAGAGATCCTGCCTCTGCCCTCCAAGTGCTGGGATTACAGGCGTGTGTCACACACCTGGCTCCTTTGTGCACCACTAAACTGCCCTCCACAGCTGCCAGGCCACACATAGCACCTCACCTTCTCATTTGTCTCTCCTTCTTTCTGGAATGTTCTGCTCCTTCCCCACCCACCGCCTTTTCTTCAGGCCTCTGGGAGGCTCACCCTGTCCTCACAGACAGGTTGGACCCGGGCTCTGTGAGCTCTTGTGCAGTGGCTACTTCTCATGATGGTGAGCCTGTTCCGAGGCTTGTCACTTGGCCCCACACAGGGTGGCGGTCTCCAAACGTTAGTTGAATCACTGACTGGAAACTTGGCTTGCAGGTTGGGCTCTTTTCCCATTTTAGAAGTTTGGAGAGCTGGGCAGTGGTGGCACACACCTTTAATCCTAGCACTTGGGAGGCAGAGGCAGGCAGATTTCTGAGTTCGAGGCCAGCCTGTGTGGCTTTGGTGGGCTGCTCTGCCTATTTGGGCCACCAGAGGATGGCAGCATGCCAGGGCCCAGCTCCACTGGCTGACTAGTCAAAGTGACTTCCAGACTGCCAGTGTAGGGCAAGGCAAATCCTCCCCAGCCTCAAGGAAGCCTGTAGCTCACAGCTTTCTGCTCTGGAGCCAGGCTGGCATTAGACAGCTGCAGACAAACCAGCAGTGAGGTATAGCCACTGTGATTGCATGACTTAGAATAAGTCACCTAGCTGTCCCCACCTGGGAGGTGGAGATCATATCTCTCTGAGGAGGGACAGTATGTGCCTGCAAAGGTGACTAGTGGTGTTGGACAAAGGACTTAGGAAGTCCTAGGACCTACAGCACTCTGTGCAAAGCCAGAAAGTTCCTGCCTCAAAAGCCTGGCCCATCAGAGGGTTGGGTATGGTAGTGACCATTACTGGAGGATACCTTGCCAGGATCCTGGCTCTAAAACCCCTCAGTGCATGGCAATGGCTGGGCTCTCATCCATCACTTTCACAGGAATAGGAAAGGCCAGAGCTAGTGTGCAGCTCAGTGATAGAGAATGGGTTTGTCATGTACAGGAACTCAGCTTCCATCCCCAGCATATGGGGGAGGGGGTTTGATGGTGTAGGACTAGATGTAGTAACGCACGCCTGTTATCTTAGCCCTCTGTAGGTTGAGGCAGGTGGATAATGAATTTGAGACCAGCCTGGGCTACATGATGAGACCTTGTCTCGCAAGACACAGCAAGCAAGTTGGAACAGCTATTGGCCTCCACACCCAAAATCCCGGGTAGAGGTGGTTCTGGAGATGGACAGGTGTGTGCTAGACCTGGGTGGTCAAGCTCCTTACAGCCGAGGGGGAGATGGACAGTCACCAAATGGTTGCACAGAGCAGTGTTATTTCAGCCTTCGGGCAAGTGCCTGGGTAGATAGCAGCTGCCTACAGGGCTGTGAGGAAGCTGTGGGGCTGCCTTTTCAATGCACAGGCTAGGACAACTCTCCCCGCTTCCTCCGGCTGGCCAGCCTGGGTGTGGCTATTCTTGTTCCTTAATCTGGAGCCAGAAATGGAAACAAAGGTTGCCATCCCTGGAGGCCCTGAGAAGCCAGCTTGCTTGCCTGGGGTTTGCTAAGGGATACCTCACTTAGATCAGGGTGGGGTAAGGAGCCTCCCACTTGGGAGGAGGCTCAGGAGGAGAGCTGGAGGAAGCTGTCTGCCTTTGATTTGTGTGGGCTTGAAAAGGTCACTTTACTCTTTGGGCCTCCATGTACTGTGGTCCAGCAGGGCAGCAGCTGAGCTGCAGGACCCAGGGAAAGAGACCAGATTCAAAATTGCCATTTGCAGACGACATGAACTATGCCATCTCCTCCTGGCTCCCATCCCTTGTTCATACCATAGGGAGCAACATGGACCCTGTTCTGAGGGCTGGCCCTCAGGCAGTGACAACAAGAGCGCCTGGGGCCACAGCCAGGGACCGAGAAGGCTCTGTTGAGTCTCACTTCCTCTGAGCCTGCAGTGGTCTCTCCAGCTCAGCAGCCCTCTGGGCCTGTGGTGGCCAGGAAACTAGAGGGCTGGGAAACCCTAGAGGAAGGCCGAGCCAGGCCTACTGTTGGCTGCGAATCAAGGAGATGGGAGGACCTCACATGCTCCCTTTGGGGTTCAGGCTGTTAGTGCCTTGAAGGTGGCCCCGGAGTGTGCCTCTGAGACCTGGTGAAGGATGCTCACTGCAGTGTGACGCAGAACCCTGCAGCTCACCTGCCCCTCTGCAGGACTTGGGCAGTGACACAGGGTGTGAGTGGGGGTGGGGGTGTTGGCCAGCAAGGAGCAGAGATAGGTCCTTAACTGACAGGACCAGACTTGTGGGTTAAAGTCCCTCGCTGAGGTGGCCTCTGATTCCCATTCCGGCTCTGGGAAGCAAAAGCCAGCATTCTATAGCTACTGGGGAGTGCATGTTAATAGGTCTGGTTTCTGCGGGGACCTTGCTTGCCTGGACCCCAAGCTTCTGTTTCTCAGGGCTGCCTCCTTGAGAAGAGATGGGGTATGCACCTAACTCCTGCTTAAGGATGCCCACTGCAGTGTTGTGACTCAGAACTCTGAGAACCGTACAGTGACCCAGTGCCCTTCAAGGCCAGACAGATACAAAGCACCGTGCATGACTGAGTCTAGACAATGAGTGCCCAGCAGCCACCGCAGATGACAAGGCTGCCGTTGCCGTGTATTTATAGCCACCAAGGGAGAGGTGTGGGGCGGGTACACTAAGGGAAAAGGCCAACTACAAGACAGGATTTACAGTTACACCATAACATGAGTGATGGAGGCTGTGTCTAGAAAGACTAGCCTGTGAGGTGCTAGCTTGCCTGGTGTCAGGGCTTCTCACTGAGCAGAGGTAGTGTGGGCAGGTGGGGGCGATGGATGGTGGATTTTACATTGTCTCTCTGAACTCACTCCCCCGCCCCAGTGGGCATGTAATTTGTATACATGGTCTTCAGGTTATTTTCGGCTGGGGATGTAGATTAGTGGAATGCCCTGCCAAGCGCACACGGAGCCCTGGGTTCAGTCCTCAGCATGGTCGAGGTGGGACGATTAGAAGTTCAAGGCCATGCCTGGCTACATAGTGAGATTAAGGCCAGCCTGGGCTACAAGAGACCCTGCCCCCACCCCTAGTTATTTTTACAAAATAGGAAATACCATAGAATTCCTTGCGTGAGGGACCTGGAGCAGTTGAGTTCCCAGACACAGAAGCAGAGTTGGGTGTGGTGGGGCTGGGAGCAACTGCAGTGGAGAGCTAGGATTCCATGGGGCAGAATTCCAATTTTGTAAGAGGATGAACTTCTGGGGATATACTGCAGCGACATCTGTCATTGCACAGTAGTGTTTAATGCCAACGAACAGTGTGTACTTCAAAAGGTTCAAATGACATTTTTATTATATATATATATATATATATATAAAATCTCCGCATTTGCAAAAAGTTATTCTTAAAAAGTCAAAGCAACATTCTAAAAAACGTTGACCTCCCTGGGGAGCATTCATGAAGCAGACAGGTTGGGGGGGACACAGTGGGAGGCTGGGGTGGGCCTGGTCTTTGGCTTTGAGTTCCCTGCTCTGCCGTCTCATGTGCATGTGTGGCAGTGGCTGTGGGTGTGCACACCCAGTCATCAGTTCTCCTGTCTCTCATGAGTCCCCTCCACCCTCATGCCGTGCCAGCCTGCTGTTGGGTGGGTCTGGTCTGCCCTCCACTTTCCTGACTCAAGTGGCTCTTCACAGTGAACATCCCGGAGCCTCTGCTTTCTCACCTGAGGAATTCACACACAAATCTGGCTCTAGGGAGACCATCAGAACCCAGGGCACAAAGCCCCAGGGTACCAGCTTGGCTGAGTAGCTTGTGCCACTGGGAGCAGGTCCCAGAATGAACCTACAGATTGTGTGACTGTCCTGTATGGTGAATTCCTTTCTATCACATGTCAAAACCCTGACCCAGACTTGGGGTGGGCAAAGCCCCCCAGGAGTCTAGGTGCCACATAATATCCCTAAGATGATATAAACTGGCATCCCACCTTTGGAGGCAGACGCGTACCCAATTGAGGATTTGAAATCAGTCTAAATATCCTTCAGTCGGGCAAGGCACATAGTCTTTTAAGAAGTTGTCCCTTAAGTTGTCCCCAAGAGCTAGAGCTGGTGGGCAGGAGGTAGGAGAGGTGACAGACATGTCTTCTGCAGAGTTGCCTAAGTGGGTGGCTCAAGGCTGAGGAGGCGTCATCCCCTGTTCTCAGCATAAAAGGACATGGGGTGGGGGAGGGGAGTGAGGATGGCAAAGATGGACCATACAGCTGCACAGGCTCCAGAGAGCAGAGGCTACTCGCGTCAAACACAACAGGGCACATGCTGTATGTTGGTATGTGCAGGGAAGAGCCAGAGACGTGGTGCCCAAAACACAAACAGGCTACTCTTGGGGAAGGACTAAAGGACAGGCCCACTTTCTTTGTGACCTATGTCACACAAGGTGGCATCAAGACCACCATAGCCTTACCAAAGCATTTCTTTCAGGACATGTGCCCAGCAAGTGAATGCTGTTGCGGGGGCTAATCACTGTAGCTCAGGATCATTCTCTCAAATTTCTGCTTAATCCTATTTATTTTTGTCTTTGAAAAGTTCCCTCTGGGGGCTTCTGGGATGGCTCAGACGGTAGAGTACCTGCCGTACATGCTCAGGATCTGAGTTTAGTCCCCAGCACACCCATAAAGTCAGGTGTGGCAGCATGCCTCTGTAACCTGGCAACAGGGGATGGAGACCAGTGGATCCTGGGAGCTCACTGACCTGCCAGACTAACTAAATCAAAGACCAATGACGCTGATTTTGAAATAATGAGATGCGGAGCAGCTGAGGAAGATTCCAGAGGGGCCTCTCCACACAGGCACGCACCCATGCATGCACTCTTGCAAACATGCATGCACATTTGGGAGGGAAGGACGATTAGCTTGAGGCCAGCCTGGGCCTGTCTCAAACAAACAAACGAGGGTCCTGGAGGTGCATAACTGTAACCCAGCGCTTGGGACCCAGCTACGTAGTGAGTTTGAGGCCATTCTGAGCGACATAAGATCCTGTCTCAAAAGTTCCAACCAAATAACATGAACCAAAACAACCCAACAGATAATAAGTGCTGGTCATGGTGAAACTCATTTGTATGCTAGCCTAAAACAAACAAAACAAAACAAAACAAAACAAACAACAATAATAATAAAGTGTTGTGAGTGCGTGTGTAGAGAGTCTGGGATGCTTGTGGGCAGCCAGGGGAAGGTGTTCACATTCAGTCACTGTGAAAAACATAGGAAGATCTTCCCATCCTCTGTAAACACAGTTCCTCGGTGGCCCAGCATCAACTTCCGAGCAGCCAAGAGAGCCAGGAGTGGAGCCTGAGATGCACACACCTCTGATCCCAGCACCCAGAGTGGAGAATGTATCGCTGGATGATGGATAAACTCGAACGGGCTCCATTTGCACAGTGCAATACTATCGAGCCGGAAAAAGGAAGAAAGTCAGGCTGTTGAGATTGCTTAGTGGATAAAGGCACCAAGCCTGATGTCCTGAGTTCGATTCCCAGGACCCACATTACCACAGGTTAGCCTCTGACTGCCACCCAGCCACACTGTGGCACATACTCCACCCCCTCAAATAAATGCTATCGAAAACATTTTGATTTTGGTTTTTTTGTTTGTTTTTTTGTTTTGATTTTTTGAGAGAGGGTTTTTCGAGTCAGTGTAGCCCTGGCTGTCCTGGTACCCACTTTGTAAACCAGGCTGGCCTCAAACTCAGAAATCTGCCTGCCTCTGCCTCCCAAGTACTGGGGGATTAAAGGCATGGGCCACCACTGCCTGGCTTGAAAAGTTTTTAAAAGAAAGATGAGGCTCACACATTGATATATCAGAATAAACCCTGAGGACTTTACACTAAGAGAAATGAGTTGGTCATCGAAAGACATATGCCATGGAAGTCCACTCATAGACAGGAAAGAGATGGCTGCTGCTGAGGGCTGGGGGGTGTGGGATGGGTACGGAGTTGTATGTAATGGAGACAGAACTTCAGCTGGGGCAGGTGAAAAGGTCCTGCAGGTAGATGACATTGATAATTTCACAGTGATGAAGATGTGCTTCAGGCATTGAATTGTACATCCACAACATACCAAAATGACCTCTCACACACACATGCAAATAAAGTAAATAAATGTAACTCTGTGTGTGTATACACTTACATACACACACACACACACACACACATACATACACACGTTTTGTTTTGTTTTGCTTTGTTTTTGAGCTCTGTAGACCAGGCTGGCCTCAAACTTACAAAGATCAGCCCACCTCTACCTGAAAGACATAAGCTACCACAACGCAGCGATAAAAAAAAAAAAAGTTTAATGTCATGTTTGGAGCTGGACGATGGCTTAGCCAGTTATGTGCTTGATGTGCAAACACTGAGTGAGAGCTTCAGTAGCCATGTAAAAGCCAGGTGTGATGGTGAGCGCCTGGAATCTCCCCACTGGAATGGAAGAGACAGGCAGAGCGCTGAGCTCACCAGCAGGAGGCTAGCCTAGCCATGAGTTTTAGGTGAGGGAGACTGTTTTAAAGAATGAAGAAGGGACAGGCTGTGGTGGTGCACACCTTTAATCCCAGCACTTCAGAGGCAGAGGTGGGCTGATCTCTGAGTTTGAGGTCAGCCTGGTCTACAGAGTGAGTTTCAGGACAGCCGGAGATGCACAGAGAAACCCTGCCTTGAGAATAAATAATACATAAATAAATAGAATGAGGAGGAAGAGGAGGAGAGGTGACCTTGGGAAACAGCACTGGAGGTTGTCCTCTGATCTCTGCAATGCAGGTGCACCAGAGTGGTGGCTTTCATAAGAATGGCCCCCATCTGGTCATATACCGGAATATTTAGGGAGTGGCTCCATTTGAAAGGATTAGGAGGTGTGGCCTTGTTGGAGGAAGTGTGTAACTGAGGGTGGGCTTTGAGGTATAAAAAGCCCAAGCCAAACCCAGAGTCTCTCTCTGCCTTCCTGCTGCCTGAGCATCCAGATGTAGAAGCCTCTTATTCCTGTCTGTGTGTCCCTCTGCTTCCTGTCACAGGGACCATGGGGTTAAACCCCTGACACTGTAAGCCAGCCCCGACGGTGTCTCTTCACAGCAATAGAACAATGACTGAGACACTTGTGCACACAATGTCATATTCATAGTCAGCAAAGTCTCACTCAAGGACTCAGGTTAGGGGCTGGAGAGATGGCTCAGCAGTTAAGAGCACTGGCTGCTCTTCCAGAGGACCTGCACCCACATGGCAGCTCACTGTTGTCTGTAACTCCAGTTCCAGGGGATCTGATGCCCTCACACAGAAAAGCATGCAGGGAACACATCAATGCACATAAAATAAAAATAAATAAATAAAATAAGGATCTGGATCATGGTAACACGGCATGAGCCACTTCCTACCTGAGACAGGCTCTCAAGGAAAGGACACACGGTGAGCAGGGACAGGCCCAGTCACCTATCACCTGGCTCCCTGGAGAGCCATCAAGCCCAGTCAAGTGCTTAGCAAAGGTGTTGGTGTCACTGCCCTGGCATCTAGGACACAGATGACCTGGTGGCCTAGTGATGGTGATGAAGCTACCATTGTGAGAGTCATGGCCACTTAAGTGCTCCCAGGCTTAGCACATGCCAAACTCATGTAGGAAGTTACTTGAAGGAAGATACTTCCTTCAAGTGTCCTAATGACCCATTTGACAGATAAGGAAACTGAGACACTAAGAGCTGAAGGCACTTGCCTGGGGCCACAGCAGGCCCTGGGGTATGTGCTCAGGTAAGCTTTCCTCAGCTGCTAAGATGGCTCTGGCTAGGCTCTCTGGAGTCTCGGGCACAAGGCAGGGAGGGTAGAGTTCTGGGGACCGTTCTGGCCTTCTGAGGCCCAGCTGCCATTTTCTACTGCCTTCCTTCTGCTTCTCGGGGTCCTGGCTGTAGGTATGAGACCTCGTCTCTCAGCCCAGAATGTTCCCTGGGCACTGGTCAGATGCCCTGTGCTCTGGGTGTGGGCTGAACTGGACAGAGGCCTCCAGGACCTGCAGTTCCTGCAATAGTGACACCAGTCATTGGGCTTTACCGGGTTCCTTCAAATCTCCACCCCAGACCTGTGGTTGGGAACTGACTTAATCAAGTCCTCACAGTAAGTAAGGGCCAGAGATGGCAGACAAAGTCCAGGGCTGACAGTACCCCAGGTGACTGGGGATCCTACTAGCAGGTGAGGCTTGGATGGTGGGGACAAGGCCTACTGGCTATTTTGTTGGGTTTGGTTTTTGGAGACAGGATCCCACTCTGTAGACCAGGCTGGCCTGGAACTCACGGAGACCCACCTGCCTCTGCCTTTTGAATGCTGGGGTGAAAAGCTTGTGGCACAGCCGGCTCGTAGTGGTGCCCACACATTTAATCTCAGCACTTGGGAGGCACGAGGCAGGGAGGGTAGCTTCGAACTACGTAGCCAACTGTAATGGTTTGTATATGCTTGACCCGGGGACGGGCACTACTAGAAGGTGTGGCCTTGTTGGTATAGGTGTGTCATTGTGGGCATGGGCTTTAAGACCTTCATCCTAGCTACCTGGAAGTGACTATTCTGCTAGCAGCCTTCAGATGAAGATGTAGAACTCTCAGCTGCTCCTGCACCATGCCTGCCTGGGTGCTACCATGCTTCTGTCTTGGTGGTAATGGAATAAAATGAACCTCTGAACTTGTAAGTCAGCCCCAATTAAATGTCCTTTATAAGAGTTGCCTTGGTCATGGTGTCTCTTCACAGCAGTATGACCCTAACTGAGACACCAGTGGTGGCTTTAAACATCTGATCTTCTTGCCTCTGTCTCCTGAGGGCTAAGATTTGGGCACAAACCACCACAGCTGCTCAATGTGCTGAGCACGGGACCTGTGGCTTTGCACACACTACATAAAAAGCTGAGCCCCAGCTTAACATCCTGTTTTTTGTCACATTCTTCTCCCACTAAGTTAAAGTGCTGGACACCACACTCCACAGAGGCACCATGGCCCCAGAGCTAACCCTGCCTTCTCCACACAGCCTGTGCGAGTGGCTACTCCTGTGACAGTGACCTATAGACCCACAGTGACAGAGTCGGCAAAGGTTCTAGCTAGAGGGCTCGGCTCCTGGACCAGTCATGGTGGACAAGTCCCTTGATCCTCCTAAGCATCAGCTTTCCCTTCTGTACAATGGGCACAGTGACATTTCCTTTCCACAGTCACTAGGAAGGTCTACTGTGTCATAAAATAGGCACGTGTATGGCACATCATTTGGTTTATAACAAAGTTCAGTGAGGATGTTCTTAAACAGTCAAAAGGCACTGCTGCTCTTATTCAAGAGGGGGGCATCTTGAGTCCCACTCTCAAATGTGGTTCCTGGAAGGGTCTAGAAACACTGTTTTAATAAGTGACTTACAAAGCTTCCGCATCTGGGGAGAGAAGCGTTTGTTGAGGCGAGCGAATCTGGGTGAGACGTGGGTTAAGGTGTGGATATTTCGCTTGGTCATCATCTGCTTGCATACACTCTCACCACGGGGAGTTCACCCCCTGTGGGAGAGGCTGTTCACTGGAAGACTGAGACCAGGCCGCCCCTTCTCTGAGCCTTACTTTGTAGGGATCACTGAACAGCAAGAGGTGAGACCCCGCCTCCCCCTCCTCAGGATAACGCTGAGCAAGATTGGAGTTGTGCTCAGTACTAACCCAGCTCCCACCACTGTATACCCTGGGGCAGTTCCTTGCCCCAGCCCTCTGGAAGGGGTGTTACACTGTTGGTCAGACAGAACAGCATGGTTCCTAGTAAATGTTTGGTTCACTGTTGCCACTGTGAGCACAGGGAGGAGGCAGGAAGGGGCAGGTAGGGTTGGGGCAACACTTTCCTACCCTATCCACTCACATGAGGGAACCTGATTCCTCACGCAGGCTTCCTGAGTCTCAGTTCTCAGTGAATCTATATCTTGGGCATAGGGGAAGATTCACATAACCAGAACAGGCTCTGTTCTAGAAGCTTCTGTCCCAGCACCTTGGCCACCTGTTGTCTCCAGGACTCCCCCCACTCCCGACCCCGCCCCCAGCTCTGAATCGGGCCCTGGAAGGCAGTGGTTTGTATGACAGTTGGGGCTGTCAGAAACTCCAGACTCTGAGGTTGCATAGGCTGTTTGATATACTGGCACCTCAGTTTCCTAATCTGTCAGATGGGAGTGTCAGGGACAGCAGCCTCATGGGACAAGCTGGGGGAAAAACAGTAACAGAGTTGATGGCACAGGCATCAGAGTAAGGACCTTGGGTGGGGGCGGACCTGGCCACCTGCTCATCAAGACTGTGATAGCTTCTCCCTCCTGGGTTGAACCCACGTGGCGCTTGGGCACTAGATGCTTTGAAAGTGGGTGTAGGGGCATGAGGGTTTTCACTGAAACTCCCCAGAACTGGAGGAGCTGGCTTTGCCTGTGTTCCCCAGGGATGAGCAAAGGCTCCCAGAGGACCCTAGGGACCAGCAGGTGCTAGGAGGATGAGTGGGGTGGGGGCTGGGTACCATCTCTAGGTAGAAGGGATGGCTTGTCTTCCGTTCCACATGGGTACCACATGGCCACTGGCACATGGCAGTGTTGGTTTGGAGGGCTAGTGGCAATGACTTTGGCAAAGGAAACTGACAACCAGGCTCCTTTCTTCAAAGGCACTCCAGGGGGAGGAGCGGGCTAGTGCTCCAAGTGGCTCAGAGTGGGTAATAGGAAACCTTAGGTGGGTCCCTTGAACCTTTAGACTCTAGAAGAATCCTAGGCAACTTGTAGGGTCTCTAGCTGAGCCTGAAAGAGGGGACAGTTTGGGGTCAGCTCAGTACTGTCTGTAACTGGTTAGGAATAATGACCTGACCAAGACATCCCACTAGGTCACTCAGCAGAGCCCCCAAATTCAGCCCTTGGCCTCTTTGTACTCTGCCCCTGGACAGCAGCTCTGAACAGAAAATTGGTTCCCAGAGGTGCCTGCTGACCTCTGCATGGTCCAGCCCTCTGCCCCCCAATTTGCAGGGGCCATTGCCTCCTCACACTAGAGGCTTGTCTGTTTCTGGGGCACCCTTTCTGCCTAGCCTCATTACACGAGTTCCTTGGTTTCTCACAGAGCCTGCTGATCCTGGAAGGGGTTGGGCCGACTCCCAGAAGGCCTGGCAGGCCGGATGACAGACAGGTGGCCGCGAGCACACTCACCTAGCAGCAGGTTCATGAGCACCTCTTGGCCGGCCAGGGTGCTGCTTCTCACCAGGCAGAGGATGGTGCCCCCGATCCAAGGAATGCCGTGGCCTGTGATGCCAATGAGCTTGACCATGGAGCGGGCACTGGCCCAGGATGCAGCTCGGCCGGCACACACCCCCAGTCGCTTGGACATGCAGATGTCAATAGCCAGCAGGGAGTTGAAGGCGATGCCCTTGAATGAGGGGTTCAGCTGCATGCAGTCCTCCTCGGGCAGCTGCTGTGACTGGCGACGCTCCCGTGCCCCGTCGCTGGAGGGTGGGGGCTGTGTTGAGGGCCCCGAGGCCTTCCTACCTGAGCTTCTGGGCTCCTGGGTCCCCTTGGGGGGCTGGTTCAGGGACAGGAACTCCGCCCGGTTGAGGACATTGTTGCGATCCCTGGCACGGGCCCGGCTCTGGGAAGCTGGCATGGTGACCTCACTTACTATGAGAAGGCCAGTCCCAGCCTAGTTCCAAGGGCCTTCTCCCAAAAGACAGGAGCCGCCACCTTCTCTGTAGCAGCTGTTAAATATAGAGAGGAGAATTGCACATGGCTATTTACCTCCAGCTGCCACCCGGCTCCGTTGAGGACGTCAATGACAGCTGGGCAGCCAATAGAGCCCACCCTTACAGGGCCAGCGCCAATAGAGCCACGGACAGGCAGATGAGTCCACAGCTGAGGCCTGGCTGCCTCGGGCCTGGGTTATTTAAATCTGCCAATGGCTGGTCCTTGGACTCTGAAGAATTCTGGGAAATGTAGTTCATTGTTCTTGATTCACCCTTTGCTTCCCGTTCTGGTCTCTGGCCCTGGCAGAGATGGCCCCTAAGTTAACCCCTGCTTTTCCCAGCTACACTTTGACCAGGGAAAATCCTTCATAGCCAGGCCCTCCTATTCCCCTGGCTGGGCAGTGGGTACTTTAATCCCGGGGACTGTAGGGAGTTTTGATGTCACCGAGAGTACTCTAGGTTGGGTCTCAAGGGCTAGGTCAACTATCCCCTTCTTTTCTTCTTCTTCTTCTTCTTCTTCTTCTTCTTCTTCTTCTTCTTCTTCTTCTTCTTCTTCTTCTTCTTCTTCTTCTTCTTCTTCTTCTTCT
>NC_034592.1:19352894-19375503 GCF_900095145.1 Mus pahari | reverse complement strand
TTCTTCTTCTTCTTCTTCTTCTTCTTCTTCTTCTTCTTCTTCTTCTTCTTCTTCTTCTTCTTCTTCTTCTTCTTCTTCTCCTTCTTCTTCTTCTCCTTCTTTCTTCTTCTCCTTCTCCTTTTCCTTTTCCCTCTCCCTCTCTCCCCTCCTGCTCCTCTTCCTCCTCCCCTCCTTCTCCTTCTCCTCCCTCTCCCTCTCTTTCTTCCTTCTTCTTCCTCCTTCTCCTCCCTCTCCCACTCCCTCTCTTTCTTCCTTCTTTCTTCTCCTCCTCCTCCTTTTAAAACACAGTGTTGAGTTTGCTGTTGTAAACCATGGTGCATTTGAATGGCTGTGACACTGGTCTTCTGTTAGACAGATGTGTAATTATCTGGGAAGAGATCTGCCTCTTGGAGATTGAGAATGAGAAATGACTGCCCAGGGCTCATCACATTGGGATTATGATTTGTCTGTCTTCCCGGCTCAGCCCAAGACCCAGAGCCTATGCACAAAGACCCAGGCCCACTCTAGAGCATCCTAAGGACAAGAAGCCAACTCAGGTTCTGTCATCTCCAGCTACAGCAGACTGGCCTACAGGCTCAGTAGGGCCTCTCACATCAGCTCACATTAGCTGGGAGGCTTCGCTCAGCCTGTCTCGTTCCCGAACCTTAGTGTTTCTAGCTGTAACACAGGCATCATAATGCCCACTTCTTGCAGTTGTGCAAGATGCTCGAATAGAAGTTTGTAAAATGCTGAGTAATTGTTCTGCTCACAGTGCACTGTGGGACTCCATGTGATATGGAACAAAGTCCTTGTTCATTCAAAAGGACCCAGCCCATGGCCTGACTTTGCCCCCATTCTTGGCTGAGGTGAGGGCAGTATCCAAGAGCCCTCTGTGTGGGGTTCCTTGCAAATTCCAGCTGCATACAGCTGAGACAGATGGGGAGACCCTATGTCTCCTCTCTTAGTGTTTAATTCAGACCAAGCTTGGGCTGGGAGAGCCCAGACCACATATCTTCCCTCCTGGGTGTGGCAATAAGGCATGTGAGCTCCCTCATCCTGGACTTTAGTCAAGTTCTTCTGACTGGTCTGGAGAACCGACAATAATAGACATACTTTTGGTTTTAAATAAATGAGTTTATTAAGTAATAAAACAAGTCAAAGAAAAAGCATAAATAGTAAATTGCAAAGAAAGAGAGAGAGAGGTTTGAATGAAGTGTCCCTCAAAGTCTCAGACATCAGAATACTTGGTGCCCAGTTGGTGGCAGTGTTAAGAATACTTAGGTGGCCTTATTGGAGGTAGGCCACCTGTCTTTGAGTGTTTAAAGACTCATGCCATCTTGAGTCCACTCCCATTTTGTGCTTCAAGATGTGAGCCTGCATCTTCCTGCTGCTGCTACCAGGTCTGCTCTGCCATTGTGGACTCTGACCCTGGGAAGCTGTAAGCCCAAGTAAATGCTTTTATAGGTTGCCTTGGTCATGGTGTTTTATCACAGTGATAGGAGAGTAACTAAGATAGGGAGGGAGATAGATAGGCAGATAGGTAGATAGATAGATAGATAGATAGATAGATAGATAGATAGATAGACAGACAGACATGCAGATGGACAGAGAGACAGATAGGCAGATATACAGACATACAGATAGGCAGATGGATGCATGGATGGATAGATAAATAGATAGATAGATAGATAGATAGGCAAATAGGTAGGCAGATAGACAGATGGATAGATGGATGTATGGACAGACAGACAAATAGGCCGATAGCCAGACAGCCAGATGGATAGACAGACAGATAGATAGGTAGGCAGGCAGGCAGGCAGGCAGGCAGCCAGCCAGCCAGCCAGATGTATAGACAAATAGATGGACAGATAGATAGACAGATGGATGGATGGATGGATAGATAGATGATAGATAGATAGATAGATCGATAGATAGATAGATAAACAGACAGACATAGATAGACAGACAGGCAGGCAGATAGGCAGATAGGTGGGCAGACAGATGACAAATATCACATTCAGTGCTGAAAGCATCCATCAGAAATTGGCTGAGAAAGCCCCTTTGAGGCAGTCAGCTGATGTTCCTGGGAAAGTGAATTTTGGGTAGACAAGAGTAACCCCTTGAGTGAGTGAGGCTTCCAAGTAAGAAAACAAATAACAACAGCTAAAGATGACCTCATCAGACTGGTCACTATGACATCTAGTAGAAACTGGCTCGGAAGCTAAGGCAGTCAGCTGGAGCTCCCCATTGAGCTTCTCCATGTGGGTGACTTCTCTTCCACTGCAGGTACTGTCACATCACTGGATAAACAATAGTGACATATCTTGGTAATAGTTCACACTCAGCTGTTCTGAAGGACATGATTTAATTTCCATTTGAGACAGGGTCTCACTATGTGGATCACGCTGGTCTTGAATTCACAGAGCTCTGTCGGCCTTTGCCTCCTGAGGTCAGGGATTAAATGCATGTGCCACCCTGCCTGGCACTGTCTCTGTTCTTCAGCTGGTTTACTATTTCTTTCCCTTACTGTTACAGGGTCACCCATCACCAGACAAGGAGTTTGGAGGAAAATTTGAAACAAACATACTTAGGTCTGAAACGGAGAGGGGTTATCCTCCTTCCAACGCCAGCTTCAGGTAACCAGAACAATGTGAAAATTTACCAAGATAACGGACATTGTGCAGGTGGACCCTATGTCCTGAGGGGGAGTGCCAAATGTGTGGCCTTCAGTCAGTATACTGAAAGTGAAGCTCAAGCCGGGTGTGGTGGCGCATGCCTTTAATCCCAGCACTTGGGAGGCAGAGGCGGGCGGATTTCTGAGTTCGAGGTCAGCCTGGTCTACAGAGTGAGTTCCAGGACAGCCAGGGCTACATAGAGAAACCCTGTCTCAAAAACCAAAAAAAAAAAAAAAAAAAAAAAAAGAAAGTGAAGCTCAGAGAGGTGAAGGTATCCAGTCAGGAACTGAAAAGAAGCAAGACTCAGACTGCTAAGTAGTCCTCAGTACGGGGACACTGGAGCCTTTGGGCTCAGATTCTGCAGTCCACGGGGGCCTGGAAATGTTTGATCAATTCTCTGCCAGGAAAGTCACCTTACCCTCCAGGGTGGGGCCATGACCTGGGCTGGCTTCAGCGGGGTCTGGGAAGCCCAGGAAGCTAGGACTATTAATACCCAGGGCTGTGTCAGCACTTTATTCTGCCTGGAGTGTCCAGTTAAGTTCTGCAGAGGCCGTGGGGTCCAATTTAGCTCCAGAGCCTGTCAGTGGTTAAAACAGACTGTGGAGAGCAACTGACCCAGGTTCAAGCCTTGGCTTAGCCAATGACCACAGGCAAACCTTTTCATCTACCCAGAACCCTGAAAAGGTTCACTCAGCACAAGGGGCTCTGCTCTTTTCTTGGGACCAGAACCTGCTACTCCTCTGTCTGCTGGGAGATCTCTGGTTACTTTTTTTTTTAATATTTATTTATTTACTTATTATAAGTGTGTACATTGTAGCTGTCTTCAGACACTCCAGGAGAGGGCATCGGATTTTTGTTAAAGATGGTTGTGAGCCACTATGTGGTTGCTGGGATTTGAACTCAGGAGCTTTGGAAGAGTAGTCAGTGCTCTTAACCGCTGAGCCATCTCACCAGCCCTCTCTGGTTACTTTTAATTCACAAACTCTCACGAGCACCTACAATGCAATTTCTCATGAGTCGTGGCATTCTGTCAGTTATTCAGACAATGCTTTTATCGATCTCTTCCAGCCATTTAGCGGAAGAGCCAGGACGCAGATCCTCAAGAGAATGAGCTAGATAAAAGACAAGAAAATTCTCCTGCCTCTGCCTCCCAAGTGTGGAATCAAAGCCATGTGCCACCACTGCCAGACAAAAGGTTAGCCTTTACTGCAATAAACTTAATTATTACAGATGACAGTCATAATTCCATCACTTGAAAACTAATATGCTAACACTGGTGTCATCTTAAAGAGAGATCCTTTATTTCCGATTATTGCAGCATTTCCTATCAGCCAGTTATTTTTAATATCAGACAATAAAAAGCAAATGATACCCATGCATATCATATCTATTTGCATATATACACATTTGAGATATGATCATCTTTTACAGCCTTTTAGAATATGACATCTTTTTCACTTAATAATATACATTTGGCCACTTTTCCATGACAATCAGTCTCATTCTTTTTGTTTGTTTGTTTTGTGTGTATTTTGCCTGCATGTTTTATGTGCAACACATGTGTCCCTGGTGCCTGCAGAGGCCAGAAGAGGGTATCAGGTCCCCTCAGAAGGTTGTGAGCAGTTCTGTGGGTGCTGGAAGTTGAGCCTGGGTCCTCTGGAAGGAAGCACAGTAAGTGTTATTACCACTGAGCCCTCTCTCCAGGCCTCTTTTGTCTTTCAGTAAGTGTCTGACATTTTGCCACATAGAGGGTTTACTTATGTAAGAGCCCTTCTGTCATCCTTGCTTTTATTTAGTAGCTACTGTATTCAGAACTACTGTGGGGCAAGCAGACCCACAGACACATCCCTGCATTCCAGAACAGACCACAAACAAACGCAAGCAAAACAGGATATTGGGGTGGTATCCCTCCAGGCTTTGGTGGGCTAGCCTGGGCTGTTACTGTATGCAAACTCCAGAAAGCACAAAGATACAGGGCAAACCCGACCGCCTTCTTCCCTCTTTAGAGGAAGAATTGGTCAGAGTGCTGACCCGGCCTCCAGGCCACAGGTCCCAGGGCCAGAGCTGGGACTTGAGCAGCTGGTCTCACACGCTCGTGGCTTAAGAGATGTGTTTCTAGCTACATGTGCCCTATAGCATCTGTGTCTCCTGCCTGTGTGATCTCACATGTCATGTTCTGAGTCCCACAGAGAGTACAAAGGGAATATGCCACAGCCCTGTTCCCACAGATGGCCTGGCTCCCCTGAGGCATGGCCTCCCTGGCATGTCCCCAAGCCTTGCTTCATTCATGCACTAGGGACTGTGGAGACCTGGGGAAGGAGCTAAGTGTGGCTGACCCAGGTACTAAGGTTCTGATTCAGGTCCTGGGTTTTGTATAACAAAGCTTTTTCTGGGGAGGTACAACACACACAACTCCCGCCCCAGACAGGGAACTCACAGCAGACCAAAGTACAGGTCCTACCAATCCAACTTAGTGAGCTGTGAGTTTTATTGTGGTTGCCAACAGGAATATGAACAAGGACTGTCACAAAGATAGGAACCTGGAGTGCCTGTAGGTGATTCAACAGGTTGGAGAGTTTCCTTTCCAAGTAGCTCAGATGGTCTAAATCTCTTCTAGGTAACTGGTCTGGTCTCAGAGTCTTCCTTACAGCTTTGCTTGTCTGAGACTCTTCTTTGAAGCTTTATTGTTTACTCTGGCAGGGAGGGGCCTAGTGAATCTGGTCTGTTTCAGGGACTTCCTGAAGCTCTTTTGAGTTGCTTACCTGCCAGCTTAAGGGATTTGACTGACGGAATGTTTGTCTTGGAGGAGACTGTTGCACAACACAGTCTTTGACCATGTGACCACACTACTTCTCTTTCTCTCAAGAGCAGGAGTTTCTGGCAGCTGAAACAGTTTGCTGTCTTTTTTTTTTTTTTTCCCCAAGACAGGGTTTCTCTGTGTAGCCCTGGCTGTATAGGGTTTCTCTGTGTAGCCCTGGCTGTCCTGGAACTCACTCTGTAGACTGGGCTGGCTTCAAACTCAGAAATCCACCTGCCTCTGCCTCCCAAGTGCTGGGATTAAAGGTGTGCGCCACCACCGCCTGGCCAGTTTGCTGTGTTGAATGTTTGGGAGAAACTCAGTGCTGATATTCACAAGCCCAGTCACCATAAGCTTGTTCTGAGTGTTTGTGTGACTCTGGCCTTGGATATTTCACCTGCTCCAGCCATCTGGGCCTGCACAGACATGCACTCTGACCCAGTCACATCAAGGAGAAAAATCAAAGCTCAGAAGCAAAGGAACTCACCACCCAGGCCCCTAAGTGAGCCAGCTAGTAGGGTGCCCTGGGATTCAAATCTCTCTGTCTCCTGACAGTCTTCAGGTTTTGTTTATTAAAATCTGTGTCAATACCTAACACCCTGTGCACTACTTACTCCTTGATGTTCTAGCAAAGTGGCAGTTCCTGGGTGCTGCTGTTGTTACCTGTTCACACGTGCTAGACAGGCTCTGGCACACACTAGGTATCCAGGAACACTGAACGGAAGACTTCGGGTCAGCTGGCTCTAAGAAATTGCACACCTGACCATCACAGTACAAAGGCCATCAGGAGGCTCCTCTAGGAAGTAATGACCAGAAAGAGAAAGGGAGGTGGGCCAGAGTCTGGAGGGGCGACCACTCCCTGGCCAGTAGCACCGCCCTCCCGCCCCCCAGCACCACGGGAAGCAGCTTTCATCACCGCCTCCAGCGCGGGCGCGCGCCAGGGATCACTTTCCCGGTTCACATTTCTAAGGCTGCTGCTGGGTTATTTTGGTCGGGAAACCTGATCCTTCGCTCGGTTTATTTTAGCACCTTGGAGAACTCTCAGTGCCGCACCGGATCCGAGGCCGCGCCCAGCCTGCTGTCGCCCCCCTCTGTCTTCCCCCAGAGGCTCCGCACCATGGGCACCGCTCACCCTGGGCTGGGGCCAGAGCAGGTCCCTTAGCCGCCGCTCCGCTCCGCACACGCAGGGTGGCGTCAGCCGGGCGCTGGAGGCCCAATCCCAGGGCCCGGGGAGACTGTGCACACTGAGAGGCATCAACTGCCAGAAAGCTCTAGTCTTACAGACTCAGTGCGTTGGGCACATGAATGCGGGCGCACCAGGCACCAGGCCAGCAGCAACCTCCGCTCAGCCTCCGCCCTCCAGTCATCCCCACACTTACACAGGACACACCCCAGACAAACACACACACACACACTCTCCCATACACACTCTCCTCCACCACAGTCACACCCACAGCTGTACTCCCCTACACCCACAGCAGTTCACATGGGTGCATGCACACCACACTAGTCCACAGACAAAGACACAGGGCTACACAGCCAGAACAAACGCAGACACACTATTCTCACACTGTCAGACACTGTCACTCATACGACACCACCAGGGGCTCACTCACACCACCACATCAAAACACACAAGCACAGATGTGTGGGCACCCCCCCCACCTCCAGCTCACTCTCCCAAGCCTTGGTGTATGCTTTTCCACTCCACTCGCAGCTCAGTATTGAACTGCGCAGCAAGACAACTGACCCGTCCACTTCCTGATTGATGAGATTGATTCTTGTAACCACTGTGAGCATCAATTCATACCTATTCATTATTTATGCTAATTCATGCCTTCATTCAATGTTCCTGGAGTTGTCCCTCATCCTTCTGCCCCATGGGAATTATATACTGCTGACTATCTGAGGAAGATCAAGTGTCCAGCCAAGATGTTCAGTGATCAGTGGCAAAAGATGATGGAGAGGCGGGTGGGGAGGTCCCAAGCCAATGCTGCCTTGGGAGAACGTGGTTTGGAGCATTTGGCCAAGGGAGTGTACACTCTTAGGTTCACAGCCAGATCAGTCTGGGTTTTATGTCCTTGTCCCTGCCTCTCTGTCCCCTTTGCCTGGCCACTGTCCCTCAGTGGAGAGGCATGCTATCACTGAGCTGGGGCCAGGGATTTGAGGTCTAGTAGCAGAGCCTTCCCTGAATGACTTCTCTGTGGTCCTAGGCAGGTCTAGCCGGTCTATCTTTAGGCCCATCCAGCATTGTCTAGACCTGTGCCTTTTGCTGC
Organism: Mus pahari; assembly: GCF_900095145.1. Taxonomy (NCBI): domain Eukaryota; kingdom Metazoa; phylum Chordata; class Mammalia; order Rodentia; family Muridae; genus Mus; species Mus pahari. The sequence goes on along the minus strand of NC_034592.1, from coordinate 19,367,776 downwards.
AAACCCCTTCTGCTGACTGGCCAGGGATTTTGGCTCCGCCCACCTGTCCTTTGGAGACCATTCCAAGCCTCCTCATTGGCTTTCTGTCTGGTTCTAAACAGTTAGGGCAAGAACTCTGCTTCTCAGGGCAACAGAATCCCAGATCTTATTTCTTTCCATAGTTTGAGGACTTCCTCTCTCTCGAAATGCCTTTCTGGAGACATGAAGACCTTGCCTTTGGAGGTCACCGGCCCTTGGCAAATCTTCTGCGATCCTAAATGCAAGTTTGTTTACAATACTTAGTGAGCCTTGTGACTACTTGTGGTAGCCCCTAAACACGAGGTCCCTACACCTCCAGGGACTGCTGGTGAGAGGGCCCACTCCACCCAGTCACTCTGGGTTCAGCTATCCCCCTTCCAGCCCCAACTCCGCACCACTAGGCACCTGTGTAATCTATGTAGTGAGATGACAAGGCCTAGCTTAGGGACTATTGCCAAGGCTATGAAAATAATGTGTGCAGAAGTCCTGCCTCATAGTCTGTTTAGTAGCTCCCTACTGGGAGCTGTTCTGGGGCCATGTCATGGGTCCTGGTGAAGGGCTGCATGCTATTTCTGTCCCTGACTTGTATGGCTTTGGGTATTCATGATCTCTCTAGTCCAATGTACCAGGGCTGTGTGACCCTGACCTAGGTATGGCAAAGCAAAGGAGAGGGGATGGGGGCAGAGTGAGTCCGTTGGTGTAGAACATTTCTCTAACAGACGTCCCTCTTCTCTGCTCCACAGACAGCGGCATCTTACACTATGAGAGTAAGTGGCACATCCTGACCCACCACGAATGCTGAGGCTGATTCAGGTTTGTATCCCACACTCACCAACCTCCCAAGAATGCCACGCAAGCACAAGGGCCGTGTGGGGAGGTGGGAGAGCCAAAGAGGCCCAAGAGTGTATAAGCAGGCAGATCAAGAGCTGGGCTGGGTTATTTTACACGTTGAGCCTAGTCCATTCAGACCCTCGGTTCTGGCTGTCCCTGTAGGAGCTGCGTCATGGGTAGTCTGGCAACTCCCAACTCTAGGCCAACCCTCTGCAGGCCAAGGTGAAGCCCTTCACAGGGGACAATGCGATGGGGGAGCCAGCGAAGGGAGGCTGCATTCTGCTGTACAAACTCTTACCTGTGGACTCGCTCTGGTCGCCAGTCCTAGGTCAGAATGATCAGTCTTAGCAGGCAGGATCGTGGGCTTGGAGGGCAGTGTGAATGGGGCCGGTGTGAATGGGGCTGGGACCCAGAATTCATTCTCATGGTCTCTGGTTTTCTGTTGTCCACTTCCCCGGGGTCAAAGCGAACGCTAAAGATGCTGTTGGTGTTTCACACAGTGAATTGGTTCTATAGCGGCTCTGTCACCATTGCAAGCTCGTGGGCTGTGACCCCTGAAAGGACTATCACTTCCACAAGCTTCAGGAGAACTGCTCCCCAAGACACCACCTCTAGGGGCTTCCCTGTGTAGCTGGGCAGTGTAGCCTGCCTGTGGCATCTTTTCCCTAAGGAATGCAGGACTACACATAGGCACCTGGAGGAGCCCAGATCTTGTCTTGTTTTTGAGAGAACATCTGAGTTTTCATAGAAGTCCCTTGGCCACTGGGCTCTAACAGGTTCTGGGCATTTGGGGTGATGGGGAATTAGATGGACATCCCTAGATGCAATGGCTTCCTTCTGTATACACGGAATAGCACATGATTAGCTAATGACATGAGGTGTTGCAGGTCGGAGGGTTTCCCAGAATAATAGTATGTAGTGTGGGACCTGGGGAGGCCAGGGAAGACTGCAGACTGTGCATGAGGCCCTTAGACCATATGCTGCTGCAGTTTCACACCAGGCAGGCCTGGGTATACAAGTTACTTGAAAGTTGGATGGGAAACGGACATTGCCCCACTAGCTAGGACCATGGGACAGTGACCATGGTCAGGCTGAGAACATGGCTGGGGAAAGAACCATTTCCTGTGTGGCTTCTTCACAGAGAGACCCTCCCAAAGTTTCAGAGATGCCCCCTCCACCTTTGGCCCTCCCAGGCGCTCAGTGAACTCCAGCTTTGAGACCAACTGCAGGTATCCACCTGTGCCTACTGCATACAGCCCTGAAAGTCAGGGTTAAGGGGACGTGGTGGGGCGCGCCCTTACTGTGACTGGCAGGTTTTCTGATGTCACAAACTGTCCTTTATCTAGAAGATAATGGCTTGGTAGGGGTGGAGCTAAGGCCTGAGGCTACTTAGGTTCTGGCTCTCTGCTCCTTTTGATGTCCCCCCCCATGGTCTCAGCAGGGATACCTGCTAAATTGGGGTGGTGGGCGGGCCTTTTCAATCTTCCTCTCTGGGTATTATTTTCCTCTGTGAGACATACATAACTTTCCGACTCAATGTCTGATGAATGTAAATTTCTTACACACTTGGGACCAACTAGCTGACAACCCTCTTACCATGCTGAAGATACGGGGTTGGGGGTTGAGGGACACCAACTTTTCTCACCCTCCAAACCTTCCCAAGTCTTGGAGCTTCCCAAAGCTTCCACGTTTTCCACCCAACCACCAACCCCGGCAGCTAGGATTCCCAGGGCAGTGCCCCAAGTCTCCTGAACTGGAAAGTTGCTGGCATCCAGAAGTCAAAGGGCAATAGGAACACCCCCAACCCCAGGACCCGAGAAAGACAGAACTACACTACCCAGAATTCCTAGGGTTAGAAAAAAAGGAAATGTCGTTTATGCAAGAAGAGGCTCAACTCCCCCAGCAGCTGCAGAGGTGGGAAAGAGAGAGAGAGAGAGAGAGAGAGAGAGAGAGAGAGGGCTAACCGGTGGGGGAGAGTGTGCTGAGTGCCAGAACTAGGGTGGAGAGCCGGGCGGGCTGGAGGAGGAGGCGGTGCCTACCCGCCTGCACGCTACCGCCTGCGGACCTGCATCCCGCGGGGCGCACGGGCGAGCGCCGGTCCTGCGTGCGCCGGTGCGCGTTGTCGCGCGGCTGCGGATGAACACTGGGGCCAGGCCGGCGCAGGGGACGAGTTTCTGCAAAGTTTGACCTGGTTGTCTTTCCGATGCTGCAGCAGACCGAGGCGGCGCGGGGCGCGCCAGGCGGCTGCGGCGCGGCGGCGGGACAGAGCGGTGACAGCACGCTCATAATGATCGTAAAATAAGGAGGTGCTCGGGGTGGGGGCGAGAGAGCCCCGAGCCTCAGTCCTCCGCCCCCGGCCATCCCCACAGCAGCCCGGAGTCAGGAGGGGCTTGGGGATCCGAGGCGCCCACGCCATCCCCAGACCCTAGTAGACAAGAGCCAGGAGACACTGCCCAGGGGAGGGGGCGCCCCGAGAACGTGCGTGCAGAAAGGTTAGGGAAGACCGGAGGGCGGTGACCCAGGCACCTGGAGCGGCCCTAGGGGCAGGTGAGTTCGTGACGCCCCCTGGGTGGGGACCTGACTGCCAAAGTTCCTCGGCAGAGGCGCGCGCCCCGGACGCGCTGGGCTCAGCTAAGGCTCAAGATTGGTTAGGGGAAACCGAGGCACGCGGCGGGGCGGGGGGCAACACGCCCTCTTGGTGTCCAGCCACCTCTGCCGGCGAAGGGCAGAGTGCCTTAATGGACCGGCCTGGGGATGGCACTGAGGCCCCGGGGACCGAGACACTGGAGCGAGAAGGGGCGTACCACGCTGGTGGCGTCGTACTGATGCGCAGTACCCGAGCCGGGAGGTCTTAGTGACCTACTGCGGTGGCAGTCTGAACGACCCCTCACCCCTCCCTCGAGCTGAACGGGTGTCAGCGGAGATGTCACGGGAGGCGATTATTCGCTGGTGCGCGCAGTCGTGCGGCCGCCACTGACGGGGCGGGCGGAGGGGGGCGCCACCTCCGGGGAGACCGCCCAGAGCTGCGCCGTCAGCTCCACAGCCAGTGCCCGGCGCACAGGCATCGCCGCGCCCTCGAGTCCCCCCGTAGTAAAGTTAGGCTCAACTTTGCCGCCCTGTGCCTTCCACCTCTCTGCAGGTCCTCGGCGGCCGAGGCGAAGCAGGCGGCGGCGGATACCCGAGTGCAGTCCCGGAGCCCTGCGCGGCAGTTAGCGGTTACAGCGACAGTGGCAGAGGAACGCGCGAGTGGGCGCCGGCGGGAACCTGGCGAGCACCTAACCCGGAGCGCACCTCTTGGAAGGGCGGGTGGGTACCGGCCTCACAGGACGTCGGACCTCTGCCGCTTGAACCGGAGCTCACGCTGCAATTGATTGGGCCCCGCCGGGCGGGCGCGTGTGTCCCAGGGAGCCGGTGCGGAAGGCAGAAGGGCAGGAAGTCGGCGTTCTGCAGCGAGGGTGGCGCGACCGCGCGGGGACCGAGCCTTCCTTATTTATGTGCCTGCCAGAGCCCGTCTGCTTCTTCAGAAGACTTCAGGGAGAGTGTCCGAGCTGCCATCCCCAAGTGTGAGGACGCAGCGCTGGATGTCAGAACAACATGCTTATCCATTAAACTCCAAACTTTTCTTTTTTTAAACCCAAAGAATATCGGTGGCTTTTGCCCACTGCTAGAAGAGGGAGCCCAGGGCTCTTGAGATGCAGCAGAACCCATATTTATAACAGGACCCGGCAGTGCTATGCAAACCTCCTCTACTCCCTAAGTTCTCTAGCCTATGGATCTCGGTTTTGAGTTTTGAGATTAGATTGAGCGCTCTGCACTGGGTCCTGCAACCTCCATCCTTTCAATGCCCTGTTATTTTTGGGACTGCTGGCCTTCCCTGGAGATTAGAGCGGTCCTGTGTGCCATGGGCTGTATCCAGAGCATCGGAGGCAAAGCCAGAGTCTTCCGGGAAGGGATTACCGTGATTGATGTGAAAGCCTCCATCGACCCCATCCCCACCAGCATCGATGAGTCCTCCAGTGTGGTACTGCGCTATCGGACACCCCACTTCCGGGCCTCAGCCCAAGTGGTCATGCCGCCCATTCCCAAGAAGGAGACCTGGATCGTTGGTTGGATTCAGGCATGCAGCCATATGGAGTTTTACAACCAGTATGGGGAGCAGGGCATGTGAGTACTCCTGGGGACAGGCTGGGGGGCTTGAAGGCTGGGGGAGGCAGGAGCAGGGCTGCAGTGGTCTTTAGGCAGGGGCGAAACTGTCTCCAAGCCTTCCTAGGTCAGGCAACTCTGGGGAGCCTTTACTTGTTAATTAGGGTCCTAGCTCAGCTAGACCTGCCCTGCCATTATCCCCGATGCCCAGGGTTGTTCTGTCCTCCCTGGCAAGATGCTGAGAGAACAGGAACCTCTGCCCCTTTGGTAAAGCAAGTGTCAAGGCCATCTGGGGTCACCAGAGAAGTCATCACTCTGTCCCCCAAGGCTCAGGCCTCCATGAACCCATTAGCTGATGGGAGTGGTTGGAAGCCCCAAAACAGCTTCCAGACTTCTTTGCACGGGACTTTGCCATGGGGCCTGAACTTGTGTCTGGGGTGTGTGTGGAGGCTCAGATGAGCTTAGGAGGCCAACTTGGCCATTGTCAGCGGTGGTGGCTGGTGGCAGTGTGTGTTTGAAAGGGACTTCAGAAACCCAGTTTGCTCCCGCAGTATGCAGCTTTGTCTCCCACTGGAGGTCAAGGGTCAACATCCAGTGTCCCTCCGGTGGGGCCTTGACTAGGAGCGGCTAGAGGGACACACTGGTTTCGTCTCTGTGGTTTGGTCTCTTAGAATGATATAGGTCTCCGTGGGACCCTGGAGCTCTTGGGTCTTGTTCTGCATGCTCTCTGGCCCCACAGAAGGCCATTCCTCCCTGTGTAAAGCAAGCTCATAGGGACAGTGGTGGGAGCAACTGCTGAGACCCAGTGGTTGGTGGGGGTGTGGGGACACACACACACACACACACAGTCCCTGGCTTGACCCCTGTGGTGGCTCATGGACACTGTCTCGAAATCTTTGGTGTCCACTGTATGTGGCCTCACTTCTCAGCTTTGCAAGAGGGAGAGAGGGAGAGTTGGAGCTTATGTTTGGAGAAGTCCACAGGGCTGAGGGGAGCTAGTCACAAGTCAACCAATGTGCCTTCTCCGTTTAGCGACTCTTAAGCTCTGCAGGAAACAGGAAGATGGGATAAGGCTTAAAACTAGGTTGTCACCCGAATGTCCTAAAACCACTGGGGCACACAGGGTCACTGAGCTCCCAGCAGCCCTGCCCCTGCATCTGAGCCCTTCCTCTTTCTAAGCCTGGATACACGGCCATCCCAAGATGGGTCCTTCCCAAGCAGCCTTCAGCCAGATTCTCCTCTCACCTCTTCCCAGATTTGCAAAGCATCCAGACGGTTGGTTGGGAAACGCTGGGAGAACCCGATGGCTTCCCTGATGGCTTTGAGCTGCCTCCAGGGTAGCAAGAGCCTGTAGTGACTTCACTCCACTATTATGCACCTGGCACCTGGGTTCCTAGTTAGATGAACCTTGTGTCCCTTAGACTCTCTCCAGGGAGTGACCCTAGGAAGTGTCTTAGCCAATCTAAGCGAGCCTCAGTTCACTTATCTGCAAACTGGGCCAAATCAAAGTTCCTTCTGCATCGTTTAGTGAGGGAGTTACTCGGGAAACCTTTGCCCTCACAGCCAGCACTAGGCCAAGTTCATGTGAGTCCTGCAAGCAGCTGGCTGTCAACCTTGTGTGATTTCGGTTTCAAGTCTGTCGGCCGGAAGTAAGTGATGGTTATTTATGAAGCTGACAGTCTTTCCAGAAACCACCAAATTATAAAAAGACAGCCAGCTACTCCTTGAAATGGGTTTTCTCCCCAGCCCAGGTCCTACTCTTTGAGAACTGTAAAGGTAACATACTGTAGGGACGGCTAAGTAGCCAAGGTCATTTTCTTTCCTCTCTGTCTATGCCTGATTCTGCTCATTCTTTTAGGGTACCCTGTCTCTGTTGTCCCAGGTCAGGCAGGACCAGCTGCATTGCGGGAACAGGGGCAGGTGACCAATCCTTTGGAGGAAATGCAGTCTGAAGCTTGGACTTGCTGAGTAGTACTGTCCCTGTGATCCACTGTAGCTGTCTGTACCCCTCCCTTCCCATGGAGACTCTGGGCTTTTGCAGGAAGCCTGGACTCCGCCCTTCATAGCTCCCTTCTGGCCACAGACAGAAACATTTAGATGGGGTTGATTAAAAGAACCTTCCAGGCTGGGCACAATGGCACAGACCTTTAATTCCAGCACTCTGCAGGCAGAGGTAGGCGGATCTCTCTGACTTGAAGGCCAGCCTGGTCTATACAGTGAGCAGGCCAGCCTGGTCTACACAGTAAGTAGGCCAGCCTGATCTACACAGTGAGTAGGCCAGCCTGGGCTACACAGTGAGTAGGCCAGCCAGGGTTTCATCACGAGACCCTGTCTCTCAAAACAAAACAAAAACTGCACCTTCCTGTATGAACTTCTTAAGTCCAAATGAGTGGGTGGTACCTGTCCCTCCCCCTGCCTGTGTCCTGGAGCTACTGCTTATTGGTGGCTGGGGGTGGGGCGTCATAGAGCATGCTTGGCTTTACCTTCCCCATCTTGTAACAACCACAAATGTCCCTGAGGAGGGACGTGAAATGACTTCTAGGCTCAACCCAGATTGTTTGGGTCTCTGAAATGAACTCTAGGCCCCAGGCATCAGTGACCTGAGGAAGGGGACAGCCAGGTGGCCTAGGCTGGATTAGGACTTATATTCTTTACAAATGGGCTTATACTAAAAATATTAATTCTGACTACTTAGCTGAAATCCATAATACCCCCCTGACCCCCCACATTATCCTTGCTTGAGTTAATCCCAAAGCGAGGAGGGCTTTGTTGGGCGCCGTTCTGGACTTGAAATTATTTGTAATGGAACACTGAATTCCAAAAGCCACTGCCTCAGTCACAGCCCAACTGCAGGGGTGTGCTGGAAGATGGCGTCTCTCGTGGGGCCGCATGAGAGCATTCTATATGGCGTTGGGTCCAACCCACAGTACTTTCCATGTCAACCCCCCTCCAAATTGTTGGAGACACCTGCCTCCTCAGCTGTCCCCCGCAATTCCTCAACTGCCACCTGTCAGCTGGGATAGAGCCTTCTAAGTGACAAGTTACAGTTCCTTGCCTGTGTGGGAGACACCGTGCATGTTGTCCCTGGTTTGCCCTTCTTTGGAGCTCTCCCGAAACCTGGCCCAAGGCCAAGGCCAAGGCCAAGGCCAAGGCCAGGAGCAGTGCAGCTCAGATGCTGTGGAGGGGACGGGAGCAGAGCAGTTCAGACCTCGTAGTCTCCATCTGTGGCAAGGGGATGCCCACCTCCCTGCTTGCTTGGTTCTGTGGGATGAGTGAGGTAGAGTGCTTGGCACCGAGCCAGCACCCTGGAACGCCCTCTGCTCCATCTCCCCAGGTACCACGATTACAAGTCCTGGGTATCAGTGTTGGGTTATTGTTCTATACTGTGTGACCAGATATTGTTACTCCCTGTGTTCTCTCTGGGTACCTTTCCATAGCAGGATGGCCTTGGCCCCTGAAGCCTTGTGGGTTTTCCTGACTCACACGTGTGCTGTCACAGCTTGGGTAGACTTGTGTGAGAGCACTGGAACTCTGGTTGTCTTTCTCTCTGCTCCCTGCTATCTCTGGGGTGCATCCCAGGACCTCAGAGGCCCTAATTTGAGGATAGGAATGCAAACTATAACTCTCAAAGCCACTTGCCCAGTGACAATTGCTCAGCACCTGAGATTTAAGGGTGGCCCCTGGAGGAATGTCCCTGCTGGCCTCTTCCCGGAGCCGGAGCCTGAGGCCTCACAGAACAATTGAAGACTATACTTCCTGTCTTGGGGCGGAAGGCGGCTTCCCCCATCTGCTGGGCAATGGTGGAGGCAGGGCGGGGTGAGGGGGAGAGGGAAGTCCTTGCTTCAGGGTGGGAGGGAAGTGGTGGGGGTGGCCCAGCCAGGGAGAACTCCCCTTGGGCTAGCTATGACCAAGCGGTGGCTCCAGCATGAAGCTACCTTCAGAGAGAGGAGAGCAAGTGGCCTGGGATGAACAGACACCCGGCAGCCAAGGGTATCAGGGAAATGTTTAGGAAAGGCCTCTGTTGCAGATCAGGCCTGGTGCAAATGAGGCCTGTTGTTTCCTGAGTAGAGTCAAGGCAGCCGTTATCCGCTGTCCATTATCCAGTGAGCCTGGCTGTCTGGCTGTTTCTGTACCCCTCTGTCCAGGGCGTGTGATTTTAGGGTCTGACTTCCAGAATGCTGTAACCTAGTCTGGGCCTGGATTCTAGAAACACCACAGGTAACTACTGAGCAAGTAAAGCGCACACATGTGAAGAAAGGGGCCAGTGCAGGGCGCCACGCCGTGAGAGTGTCTCTGGGGACTGTGGTAGGAGCAGGGAGTTGTGGAGAACCCAGGCAACTTGCAATTGGGAAAGAGAATTAAGATCTGCCCATTGTGCAGAGTCCTGCTGTTACAACTATCCTGGTTTCCATGGGAACTATAGTGTTACATTGGAAGACGAGCCTAGGGTCCTGCTCAGTGGCAGAGGTCTTGCCTTGCACGGGAGAGGCCTTGGGGTCCATCCCCAGCACCAGAAAAAGCTAATAAGGCATGCAAGAATCTGATAGAGAAGGTTTATAGTGAAGAAAATGCCAAGCATGGGAACACATCCTGTGTGTACACGCAGAAACGTCTGGAAGGATGTTTACTGAAGTGTAATGTCGTGAGTGACCTCCACGAGAAGGAGGGCAGAGGAGATAGAAACCTTGGTTTTTACTTTAGTTATTTTTTTTTTCAAGACAGGGTTTCTCCGCGTAGCCTTGGCTGTCCTGGAACTCTCTCTATAGACCATGCTGGCCTCAAACTCAGAGATCCCACCATCTTTGCCTCCTGAGTGTCCTGGCTGTCCTGGAACTCACTCTGTAGACCAGGTTGGTCTCGAACTCAGAAATCTGCCTGCCTCTGCCTCCCAAGTGCTGGGATTAAAGGCATGCGCCACCACGCCCGGCGAGAACATCTTTTATTACTAGAAACTAATAAAAACTTTAAAGGAAGATGAGTTTATTCCGTAACTTCTGAGAGGGCGGTGGGCTGGGCAGATCCAACAGCAGTATAGGGCCTTGAAGCCAAAATTAAGCAGCCACTGGTCTGAGTCCTCTCTCCTTAGGTCAGGCCAGGGCTGGGACTGGAGTCTGAGGAGGTGTGGGCTGGAGGAAGGCTCCAGAGGTTGGTCTGTGGGAAGAGACTGCACACGCTCCTCGTCTGGGCTGTGGGCAGGTGCTGAGTACCATGAAGGCAGGGGCTGGAGATGAGCTATGAAGCGCCCAGGCCTGGGACATCTCTGGGAGCCTCTGGGCATCACCTCCCATAGCACTGAACAGCTTTCCCAGAGCGTGTGCCGTAACTTTCCAGAGAAATTTTACCAGACTGCTCGGCTGTTCGGTTGGTGAGCAGGAGGGCTAACCAGGGCTAACCCCTAACTTCCCAAGCTGTCTAGGTGAGTGTAGGACCACGGGTGACAGGACAGTCGCAAGTGCTGGGCAGATCCAGCCCAGAGCCTCAGTGTCCCCTGCCTCAAATGTGTCCTTAAATGTCATGTATCATGGGGGGGGAGGGGTTGATGGGGGTAGAGACATCATATAGGCTCAAAGCGAAATCTCATTTTAAATGAACTAAAATAAAATCTATTGTTACGGTGCATGTGTGCGCGTGGTGCGCCTGTGTGTGGTGAATGCTACCACACACGTGTAGAGGGCACAGTTTTAGGGAGTGGTTGCTTTGGTCCTTCTACCTCTTGGTGGGTTCTGAAGATTGAATTCAGGTCATCAGGCCTGAATGACCAATGCCTTAAACCACCGAGCCATCTTGCAGTTCCCAAATTTCACATTAAAGCAAGATATTTAATGCACACAGAAAGCATATATAAAGCTAGCTTTGTGTCCCTGGTGTGGCCAGCCTGCCCTTGAAGAAGTGTGTCTTGGAGATGATTTGTTTATTTGCTTAAAAAATAGTATTCTTTTCATACTATGTCTTACTGTATAGGTCCTGGAACTCACTCTGTAGACCAGGCTGGCCTTAAACTTAGAGACCACCTGTCTCTGCCCCCCAAGTGCTGGGATTAAAGGTGTGTGCCACCACCACCACCAGGCACTCCAGTTACATTTTTTAAAAAAGATTTATTTATTCATTATATGTAAGTACACTGTGGCTGTTTTCAGACACTCCAGAAAAGGGTGTCAGATCTTGTTACAGATGGTTGTGAGCCACCATATGCTGGGATTTGAACTCAGGACCTTCGGAAGAGCAGTTGGTGCTCTTACCGACTGAGACATCTCACCAACCCTCAGTTACATTTTTAAGTGCATAATTTTAAAAGACAACATTAAGTGAATAGAAAACAGAGGAGAAACTCAGACAAGAGCAAAGAGAAGAAAATCTCTGCTGCTTAGGGCACTTGGCCCTGTGACTGGATCGACCTTTGTCCCCTGGCTGTAGAACCCAGCACTGAAGAGTTGGGGTCTATGACCTCAGGACCCTGAAAATGAGCAGGAGAGAAATGGGGCCCCAAGGGGCTGTGTGGGCTGTCTGTGCTGAGGATAAAGCCAGCTCCCCACAGACAGCTGCTAATCTGCATATGTGAGAAAAGTCTAGAACCTTTGAGAGGGCATTTTTTTTTTAAATCAGAGAAACAGGGACGGTTTACTGCTTTCAGTTTAGTTCAGGACCCTGGAGGTGGCGAGTTGTGTGTGTCCCCAAGACCTCGAGAGGGTCTGTACTGGGCTGGCTTCTGGCTGCTGACTTCTGAAGTCCTTGAATTGGGGTGACCCTCTTCAGCAGCGTGGTGTTCCTTCTTGGTCACCTCCAGCCCCAACTGCAGGTCTTCCTGAATCCCCCCTCACCCTCAGTCATACTTGCTGATCAGAGAGTCCCTCACTGTGTGTGCACGTGCATTTTTTATAAGCACACAGATGTATATGCATGTGTGTCCGTGTGCACATGCATTTGTACATGTGTGTGTGCGCTTATATGTGTCTGCATGTGTACAGGTGTGACGTGTGGACATGTGTGAATTTGTATGCACACACATGTACATTTATAGATGTGTCTGGGTGTACATGAGTAAGTGAGGGATAGCTCTGTGCTGTAGTCATAGTGAGTCCTAAAAGTGCCCGTTCCACCTGCAGCTCTGCGGGGTGAACTCTGGGGACTCAGTGACCCAGCGTGCTGCTGAGGGGCAGGGAGCCAGGCTACAAGCTTTATGGGACCCAAGCACCATGATGAGTCGTGGATTCGTGGGAAGGTTCAAGGCGGGTGTGGCTCTGTCCTCTTGGCCTGTGTGGTTCGTCTGGGGAAAGGCTGCCCACAAACAGTTGTTTAATTGCCCTGGACCATGTGCCAGGAGACAGTTACAAAGTCCTAATGGTGCTGAACACCAGCCAAGGGCACCCGGCTTGTGTAAAGAGCCAGAGTGGTTGGCCTGGGGTTGTGGCCAGAGCTCGGCAGCTGCCCCCTTCCCCCATCAGAGCAGAAGCAGGGAGACACTAAGGAGGTTGGGAGCTGCAGGGCCTAGGCGGGGAGCTGAGAATTAGCCAGGCAGCAGCCTCATGTACAGGTGAGTGCTTGACCTGCCATGGCAGGCTTAACAGGATCCGAGTAATGAGACCAAATTTGTGTTTTTAAAAAATCTGAGGGACGCCGGGCGTGGTGGCGCATGCCTTTAATCCCAACACTTGGGAGGCAGAGGCAGGGGGATTTCTGAGTTCGAGGCCAGCCTGGTCTACAGAGTGAGTTCCAGGACAGCCAGGGCTATACAGAGAAACCCTGTCTCGAAAAAAAAAAAATCTGAGGGACTTCTGAGAGAACAGGTTCGAATCTGGGAGACCAGGCAGGGCAGTGGAGTCTCTGCCAGGGACCTGGAGTCAAGGTGGTACCAAGTGCCCAAGTGCCCAGGACACAGCTCTGGTCCTCCCTTTCCTGGCTCTGAGGCAGATCCCCTGCAGACACGGTGAGCACGCACCACGACGCACGCTGCGGGATTAGGGATGTTAGGGATCTCGGGACACCGCCTCAGGCGATGCCAGGGGCTCTGAAAGCATGCAGAGGTTCAGGTTCAAGCCTGGGCTTGCCCGCTACCCTGACATCTCACACCCCAGAGGACGAGGTCTGGGAAGCAGGTGACTTGTGTACATCTGCCCAGCCTTGGCTGAGAAGGTCCCCCGTAGCTGTCACCACATCCAAGTTCTCAGTGTTGGGATATTCCTGTTTTCATTCTTCACAAGGTCTCAAGGTCTGGGTGACTTGGGTTTTATTTTGTTTTGTTTTGTGTGTTAGAGGGTTTCATGAAGTCAAGGCTGCCTTGAGGTTTCTGACCTTGAACGCTTGGTCCTCTTGCCTCTGCCTTCCCGAGAGTCCGGACATCAGGACTTAGTGTCTCATCCCATGCAGGTCAAGAAGGCCGAGTGTCAATGCTGAGGTCTGAGTTCGCCCTTCCAGAGCCAAGTGCACCCTACAGAGGCGGCCAGCCTGTGGTGACGATCTTGTCACTTGTGGCAATGTGTACAGCATAAAAGACCTTTAATGCCGGCACTTGGGAGGCAGAGCTCTGAGTTTGAGAGACCAGCCTGGTCTACAGAGTGAGTTCCAGGACAGCCAGGGCTATACTGAGAAACCCTGTCTGGAAAAACCAAAATCCAAAACAAGACAAAACAAAAAAAAGAGTTCAAGGCCAGCTTCAGCTCTATAGAGAGTTTGGAGCCATCTTGATATATATGAGACCCTGTCTTTCTTATTTTAGTGTGTAGTCTGCCTTTTGACCTCTAGATTCTCAAAAGTGCTGGCTTAATGGATATGGTTTTTCCAGACAGGGTTTCTCTGTATAGCCCTGGCCATGCCGAACTCACCGAGATCCGCCTGCCTCCCAAGTGCTGGGCTTAAAGGCATGGGCCACCAGGCCCTGCATCCTGACGCCTTTAAGAGGGTCTCTTGTTACTACAGCTGCGGCAGGTAGTATGCATTGGTACATTGTCTCTCTAGGAAAGCCTGGGGTGGGAGGGCGTGGGTGCTATTCACGTGGATGCTATTGGGAGAGTTGCAGAGCAGTGTGACTAACAGACGGCTGGGCCTCCGTTTCCATCCCATGTTGCTTTGCGTTTCTCGCACCATGTCCCTGACCAGCCCCCGGCCCTTCCCATCTCCCCCAGCTAGAAAACCTGCAGGCTCCCTTGATGCTCCACGGTGAGACAATGCAGTTGGCTCTGCTTTGCTTTTGAGTAACGTCCCTCATGAGACTCTGCTGGCTGCCAGCTCATGGAGACTGTTACCTATCTGTGACTGGCAGGGCTTGATCATTCAGGGGTAGGGTCACAGAGCAAGGTAACACATGCTAAGTACCCCAGTCTGGGCCTGCAGAGGCTGGCCTAGGGTGGGCTGTGGGATTTTTTTATTTTTTATTTTTTTCCAAGTCTGTTCTCTGCTTTTTTGTTGTTGTTTTTTGTTTTGTTTTGTTTTGTTTTGTTTTGTTTCGAGACAGGGTTTCTCTGTGTAGTCCTGGCTGTCCTGGAACTCACTCTGTAGACCAGGCTGGCCTCGAACTCAGAAATTTGCCTCTGCCTCCCGAGTGCTGGGATTAAAGGCGTGAGCTACCACGCCCGGCCCTGTTCTCTGCCTTTTACATTTATATATCCTTGGAGGTGCAGGGCCCATGTGCCCCTATGAGCTTGTGAGGTCAGAGGTCAGTTTTTAGAAACAGCTTCTCTCCATTTTCCATGTGGATCTCAGGGATGCGACTCTGGTCTAGGTTGCGAGGCAAGTGGCTTTAACCAATTAGCCATCTGGCCAGCTCTTGTTTTCAAATGCCTTTTCACTGGGCTTGGTAGCTCATGATGGAGGCTGAGGCAGGAGGATCTCCCTCAGGTTTAAGGTCAGCCTGGGCTACTGGAGTGATGGGGATAGAGTAAGATTTTTTTTTTTTT
>NC_034592.1:19334215-19352669 GCF_900095145.1 Mus pahari | reverse complement strand
TCTTAACCACTGAGCCATCTCTCCAGCCCAGAATGAGATCTTCTAACACCCTCCCCACTGTAACCCGAATGCCAAAAGAAGTAAAACTGTTCCCGCCCCAGGCTAGGGATGTGGGGTTCAGTGGTTAGAGCATGATGTAGCTTTGTCAAGGGTTCTGGGTTCCCCTTCTCAGCCCAGCAAAGCAAACAGGACACTAAAAAGACTTCCGAGGAAAAGCAAGGGCCTGAACCCAGTGGGGTGAGACGGAGAGACGGAAGCTGCTTCAGGGCAGGGCTGAGGGCCTCCTCTGGTCTGCATCCTGCTGTGGAGTCAGGGACCCCACCTGGGGTGCTGACCCAGTGGTGTGGAGCTGGGCCCAAGGGATTGCTTGCCGTGGGGAGACAGTTTCATTGTGGCTAGCCGTACCCAGGTCCTGAACTGTCACACATGGTTTTGTGAACTTAGCAATGAGAGGAACAGAAAGTTTAGCAGAGTCTGGGGTTCCGTGGAATGGGGCTTGTGAAGTGCTTGCACACAGGCCCCTGGCTGCCAGAGTTTAGATTCCTAGGGTACAAGTGAAAACTGGCTGGGTGGGAGGGTCTGCTTGTAATTCCAGTTTGTGGGAGACAGAGAGTGGGAATGCCCAAAGCCAGCCAGACTAACATGGTGAGAACCTGGGCCTCTCACAGGAGTGCATGTGCATGCACGTGCACGCACGTACTGTGCCACACAAACATGTACACACACCACACAAACACCAACCTGCTCCTGCCCATTCTCCTGTGGCCCCCATACTGTGACACTCCAGCAGTCAGACTGAGAGCCGCATGATTAGGGTGTGCAATTCAGTGGCGTTAGGTACCCTCAGAAGCACCCCACTGTCCTGTGAGACTCTGCCTTTGCTAACTGAAACCCCACCTTTTAAGCAGCACCCCGCTTTCCTGCCCAGGGCAGCCCTGGCTCCACTTTCGGTTCCAGAACTCAGGGGCTCTGGGCGCCACGCGTCAGTGCTGTCCTGCAGTAGGTACCTTTCTGTGGTGGCTTTCAGTTAGCACAGTGCTCCTGGGCTCCTTCATGCCGCAGTGTGTGTCAGAATTTCCTTTCCTTTCAAGGCTCCTCCATTGTGTGGAGGAACTGTTTTCCATATCCATTCAGCCCTGGACTCAGTGGCTCTCTCCCTTAGTTATTCCCACCACAGAAGACAGAAAAGTGCTTTTGTTGGTTTTGACAGAAGCCTCCTGGAGCCCAGGCTAGCCTTGAACTTGCCCTGTAGCTGAGGATGACTTTGAACTCCATATCTGCCTGCTTCCATCTCCCAGGGGCCGGGATTATAGGCAGATGCCTGGCTAGGAATGTTCTTTTAAAAGGAGTGTGGGCTCCGGGTGAGCTGTGGGTTGGGGCAGTAGATGTGAGCCTTAGTGCTGTGTTATTAGGCCTGACCGGAAAGTGGGTGGGTCAGTTAGGCTCATGGGCAGTAAACCCCACTCCCTGGCTACATCTGAACAAGCGCTGCCTCGTTCCCTGTTGGGCCTTGTTCCACCCGGGGTTCTTCTGGGTAATAGTCCCTGGGTCTGTCATCTGAGGGACCCTGAAGCCCAGAGAGTGTTTTCCAATAGCCACAGGTGCTTGGGAACTGCAGGGTGTCTCTGTGTCCCCATAGTAACTTAGCTAGGCTGGTGGCGCCTCTCCTGAGTTTCTGTACCAGCCCTGGCAGTCTCCGCAGGAGGCCTTTGCTGTGCATGTGCCTTGGATTGGTAAGCATCTGTACAGCTCCTGCAGTCTCCCTGGGATACGTATGATCCTTCTGAGGGTCCCAGGGTGAGGGGGAGCTTGCCTGGGTTCTCCTGCCACTGAGGGAGACTGTGACTCCACTGGGAGTAAAGCCTGTGGGATTCCGTGTTCAAGCTCAACACCCACCACAGGCTCAGCAGGTAGAGTGTGTCCCTTCTACCTGACACACTCACATCCCAGGAGGGACAGATGTGGCAGGAGGAAGTTCTACTGAATTGCGCTCCCACCCTAGGCTGTATTCCTAGGCTGTGTGTCCAGTAGAGGCCCTAGCCTCTGAGAGGCCATGGCCTCCACCCTGACTAAGATCATAGAACTGTGTGGCTTCATATGGTTATTCCACTGGTGTTCATGAAGGCCCTACTTTGCCAGTGTTTGTCATTACTGTAGACTCAGTGACAAGTCCCTGTCAAGTTTGGGCTTCTCCAAATCCCAACTGACATCTAGGAGTTTAATGACTGTGGCTTTCATGGAGGGTGCTTGCCTTCAATGGTGGTCTGGCCTGGGAAAGGTACTCAGAGAATAGTCTTGTAAAAATTGTTATATATACATAGCTTTAAGGTTATGTATATATTGTATGTATATGGGTGTCTTGCCTGCATGTACATCACAAGAAGAGGGAACCGGATCCCATGGGACTACAGTTATAGATGGTTGAAAAACTACCATGTCGGGGCTGGGACTTGAACTCAGGACCTCTAAAAGATCAGCAGTGCTCTTAACTGCTGAGCTATGTTTCCAACCCTCCAAAATATTTTGAGTGTGTGTGTGTGTGTGTGTGTGTGTGTGTGTGAGTGTGTGTGTGTGTGTGTGTGTGTGCACATGAGTGCAGGTGCCCACATAGGCCAGATCTCCTGGGGTTGGAGTTAAGGATTTTTGTGAGCTGCTGATGTGGGAACTGAACTTGGGTGCTCTGTAAGAGCAGTGGGTGAACTACTGAGTCATCTCTTCAGTCTAGCACTTGGGTTATTGAAGCAGCCTGTGATTGGACTCAGCTTACCTGGTATTGAGTGTCCCGTTTATTGTCTGCTCCATCCCACGTCAGCCCCACGAGCAAAGGGGGTTGAATACCTCCTGTCTCCAGGGTCCAGGACAGTACCTGACCCATCCTAAGAATGCAGAAAAGCCTTACCGGTGACTGAGCCTCACATCTGACCCTCTTTGCCCCCTAGGTCTAGCTGGGAGCTCCCCGACCTTCAGGAAGGAAAGATCGAGGCCATCAGTGACTCTGATGGGGTGAACTACCCCTGGTACGGCAATACCACGGAGACCTGCACAATTGTGGGGCCCACCAAGAGAGACTCCAAGTTCATCATCAGCATGAACGATAACTTTTACCCCAGCGTCACGTGGGCCGTGCCCGTCAGTGAGAGCAACGTGGCCAAACTGACCAACATCTACCGGGACCAGAGTTTCACCACGTGGCTGGTGGCCACCAACACCTCCACCAATGATATGATCATCCTACAGACCCTGCACTGGCGCATGCAGCTTAGCATTGAGGTGAATCCCAACCGGCCCCTGGGCCAGCGCGCCAGGCTGCGGGAGCCCATTGCCCAGGACCAGCCTAAAATCCTAAGCAAGAACGAGCCCATCCCGCCCAGCGCCCTGGTCAAGCCCAACGCCAACGATGCTCAGGTCCTCATGTGGAGACCCAAGTACGGGCAACCGCTGGTGGTGATCCCGCCCAAGCACCGGTAACAGCCAGGCTGCTGCGAGGTGAGACTCAACCTAGTAACGATATTACTGCTCAGGAGGAAACCCAGATGCCATGTCCGGCCATTCAGAAAAATACAACCATTCTACCTTCTCCCGGGGCGGATCTCACTGTGCTAATACCGGCTGGCCTCCTGGCTCCTCCACGTGCTTCCCCGCAGGGAGGGGGGCCAAGGGACAACAGGCACCCACCCCACCCCACCCCCAGGGCTCCTCTCCTCCTATCACAACCTCAGTGTTCATTGACTCTCTGAAACCCCGCTTTTTTTTTTTTTTTTTTTAATTTCCCCCTCCTCTTTGTGGATGCAGGGGCAGGGGAGGAGGCTGTTTGTCAGGGGCCCCAGCCTGCTCGTCCTGCCTCCCCTCTGCCTGCCCTCTGCCATGCGGCCTTATGTAGACTTGCTTTGCCAAACTTCTGCCTTAAGCTGAATTTAAAGGAGAGAAAGAACTGGAAAGACCACGGATCTCTGCCCTACAGGACTTGCCCTCTTCTGTCAGCGCTGGGAAGAGGGGAGGCCCACCTGAGCCGCGCTCCTCCTCCTGGGCGCCTGGGTGAGGGGCAAGAGTGCGATCTCAGGTCTAAAACCATCTGTTTTATCCCGTTATTTGCGCAGAATCAAAACCACAGACTCTGCTTAGAGCTTCTATTCCACCCCAGTAGGACCCCTCCCCAGTACCTGCTGGGGTGCGAGCTGAGCAGGGCATAGATCCCTGACCCCTCCTCTCTCCTCAGTAGCCTTAACTTGCCTGGTGGAGGTACTCTGGGAGAAGAAATGGGGAGTCCCCAAAGTGTTGGGGTGGAGATGGGTCACTTTCTCACCTTTGCTATCTCTAGAGCCCACCCCTAGGAATGTGGCTTCTTCTCTTCCATTACCATGGTCCCAAATGCCTGGCGGGGTTGGGGTCGGGACATTGCCACCGAGTCTGGACATTCCCAGGCGTCTTAAGGTAAAGGTGGCATGCCCTTTCCTCCTGGCCAGCACTGTCACACTTGAATCTGGGGTTTCAGCACCCAGGGATGCCCATACGCTAGCACACTGTAAAGAAGCCGCATCAGGGCTTCTGGTTTCATTCTCAGGGGAAGCGGCTCCCGGACTCTCTGGGGTGGGCTGCATATAGGCGCTAAGCACCAGCTGGAGGGTGCTTGGGTCCCTCCCCTCCCCATCATAGGTGCTCCTGGGGGCAGGGTGGAGGTCTGGGGAGCAGTCAGCTGACTCACTTGGGGAGGTATCAGGCCATGGTGAAACTGGCTTGACACATGGTAGGCAGTCTTGGGGTCTCCCTTCTGGAGCCCTAGAACTTGTCCTTGAGTGATGCCATGGTTTCTAGAAATGTCTGTTTTGAGTGGCTTGAGGGACACTCCGTTAAGCGTGCTAACAGCTGCATCACTGGATTCGAACCAGTAATAAGCACAGAAAACCGTTACCATGAGACAAAGAATGTTTTTGCTGCTGCTGAGCCATTTGTGGGGGAGCCTCGGAGGCAGCGTGGGAGGGCACAGCTAGAGCCTAGCCCTGTTTCTACACTCGAGACGCTTGTCCTTCCGGCTGGGGGTTGCAGTCACCTGGAGCGCACCGAACAGAGCATGCCCAGGGCACAGTTGGCTGGAGAGCCACTTGTCAGGGCTGGACCTCCCTGGAGCCTCCCCTTTCTCTGTCACCTTAGCTGGGAGAGCCATGAGGTCTCTGCCCCACACTAGATCAGGGTTGGCTGGTGACTGGAAAGGCCTTCTCTGTGCGCAGGACTTCCTTGCCCCAAAGAAAAGAGACAGGCCCTGATGAGGGTTGGGAGCGAGTCCTGGTCCTGGGCTGAGTGGTCTCTAAGGGTTTGGTGGGAATAAGGATTAGGAATCACAGTAGGGACGGCCTGAACTGCTCTGGACAGGGGGACCCCCAAACCCACATTTCTTGCACTCCTTCCCCACTGCATGCCTGGCTTTGCCCACCTGGCTTCCTCGGCTCCTCTTTCCTCTCTACCCTCCTGCCTGGCAGAAGACAGACGGGGCTAGGGAGAACCCCAGAGAGGCTGTGTGGATCTGGACGAGAACGCCCAGCTCCTCTTGGGTTGCTCCCCTTGGTCCATTGCCTCATGTGGTTGACAGACCCCAGGCTTCCCTCCACTGTTGTCCTTCACACCCATGCCCACCCGGGTATGGACACTCACTGTTTCTAGCAATAAGCACCAACTGTCCTTGGTCACGGACAGTACTGTGAACACGAACCCATGCGTGCACTTACCAGCAGGCGCGAGACTCTTGAAGACAATGTCAAAGAAACCTTTTTTTTTTTTTTTTAAGATTAAAATAAAAGATATAAAGAGAAATAAAATTAATTTTAAAGCACCCTTGGCTCTGGTGGCGGTTATGTCGGGTAGCAGGGTCACTGTGGCCGGCCAGCTGAGAGTGTTTGGGAGACGATGTGTGGCTGTGGTTCCTGTGTTGAGTGCCTGAAGACAGGGACTTGGGCCTGTCAGCCTGTACACCCTCTTACTCACGCTCCTGTCTCCATCGGGACTGGCACTGGGATTGTAGAAATATTCCTGACTAGTGTCCCGGAAGGACAGTAGACTTAAGAAAAGCTTTTGCAGGAGTGTGTGTGTGTGTGTGTGTGTGTGTGTGTGTGTGTTCCTTGCCCATGCACTCCACATGTCTGTAGAGACCAGAGGTCAAAGTCTTCAAGGGGTCTCTGTTTTATTTTTTGAGGGAGAATCTCTTGAGGAACCTGGAACTCACCAATAGGTTAGACTGGCTGCCCAGCAAGCGTGAGTGACCCGGTGCTGGGGTCGTTGACTTACACTACGGTGCCCGGCTTTACCTGGGCTTGGGGAATCCATTCTAGTCCTCCTCCGTGTGCAACAGGCACTCAACTGACTAGCCCCAGCTTTTGGAACATTTGTGTGGAAAGTTGGGGGACCCACAGTTGCTAGAGTGACTCTGTCCTGATGGTGGACTCCTGGCACAAGATCATTTATGTGGACTTGGATGAAACCCGGGCTTTCTTGGAAAGAGGCTCTTGGGCACTGCCTGTGGCCAATGTGGATGAATAAATTAGGCTCTGATTCTAGAGTGACCGGGCCATGATGGGGCTTCTCCATCTTATGGATAAGGAAGCAGGTTGTGAATGGGGTGTCGAGAACTGGCAGACCTCATGTCTTACAAGAGGTAGAGCCGAAATTTGACTCCAGCCTGAGCCAGCCTCTGACACTGCATGCTCAGCCAGAGCAGAAGACTCTGGGTATACATTTGGTGCCAAATAATCATCGGCTTTTATTAAGGAAGCCCTTAGCCTGCAGCATGGCCTCCATCCAGGGTCTGCAGGCAGCAAAGGCCTTTCTCCCCACCTCATGTCCCAGAAGTCTGTGTACTTAGTTATGTATGGCCCATAGAAAAGCAGACTTTAGCCAGGCAGTGGTGGCGCACGCCTTTAATCCCATCACTCAGGAGGCAGAGGCAGGCGGATTTCTGAGTTCGAGGCCAGCCTGGTCTACAGAGTGAGTTCCAGGACAGCCACAGCTACACAGAGAAAGCCTGTCTCGAAAAACAAAAACAAAAACAAACAAAAAAAGTGGATGTGGCCTCACTGCAGGGCTATGAGGGCAGGAAGTGCCCAATTTACCCATCCAGGCCTTAGGCTTGGCTTCTCTGGGTACTTTATAGTACAATACCAACAGTACAAGACTAGATGCAGGAAGTTGCATCGTGGGCTTCTCTGGTACTCTCCATCTGATGGCTCCTGGGAAGTGCCTGTGTCAGTTTGGTTTTTGATTGTGGACTGCGCATGCGTGCAAGGGTGCAAGGGACTGTGATGAGTGTTTGTTGTTTTATGGTGTGTGTGTGTGTGTGTGTGTGTGTGTGTGTGTGTGTGTTCTCAAAAGGGTAGTTCAATCAGATCACCAAACCAGACCCCAGGAGCTCAGGAAGCCATCTTTGGGACAGCATACAGATGCACCACAGTGGGATGTGGCAGCCTGGGTTTGGGTAGTGGAATGTGCAGGAGGCAAGTGGCTTCCAGGTGACATCTGATGGCTCAGTGAAAGCCCCCTACCTACTCTAGCTCATGGCAAGTTAAATTCAGAAGTCCAGGCTAGGCTGACAGTGAGCGAGAGATACCAAATCCACAAAGGCAGGGGCAGCGTCCTCTCCAGGGCCCCCGGGGCCTGGAGCCAGCTGTCGGAACGGGCAAGCCACTGCTGAACATGGTTCCAGGAAGCGGGTGCACAGAATCTCTGCTTGCCTGCTGCTGTGACAGCTGTCCCTCTGCCGAGCCTCTGCCCTGGTCAGTCCCAGAAGAACCAGAAACTCACTGTAGGATCAGTCATGAGGCCTCAAAGGACGCACAGCCGCGTCTTGGTGGAGACTCTCGCTGGGGCCTACAGGGGCTGGAGG
Organism: Mus pahari; assembly: GCF_900095145.1. Taxonomy (NCBI): domain Eukaryota; kingdom Metazoa; phylum Chordata; class Mammalia; order Rodentia; family Muridae; genus Mus; species Mus pahari. The sequence goes on along the minus strand of NC_034592.1, from coordinate 19,344,802 downwards.
GGCTGTTCAGCTCTTGGGCTTGCAGACACTTCTAGAAGCTGGAGTGCTTTTTGTGGCTTTGTGTCCCCTGGCCATCCTCCATGTCCCCTGGGTCCTCCACAAACACTGGCTCCCAGCTGGTTGAGGTCCAGGTACTGGAAGCAGCAACAGGCCACAGCGCATACACTACCCCTAAACTGTCCACTAAAGGACTTCAGAGAGACTTCAGAGAGACTGGTCATATGCTTGCCACGTAGGAACTATGACCCAGGTAAGGAAAAACAAAAACAAAAATCAGGGTGGATGTCTCCTAAGGAACCATACCTGAGGTTGACTACTGGCCTCTGTACACACACACACACACACACACACACACACACACACACACACACACATACCCCAGAGCCTACTGAAGTACTATGCAAGCAGCTATAGGAAAGTTCCCCATCCCACAGCTGTACATGGTCCCAGGGCCTTTTCCTGCCTTCCTCCCCCTCCCTTTCTCAGAGGAAGAAACTGGCCCTGGGAAGTGACCTGAGGCCTGTTGAAGGTCACTAGATGAAGGTCACTAGACTAAGAAGCTTCAGAAGGCCCTGGACCTGCCCTTGCTTCCCTGCAGCTTTGCCAGTCTCTCTATTGCCCCTTCGCTTAGCCTGTCCTGCAAGGCACGAAGCTTCTGGTACTGGAAACTTCTGTTCCTTGAGACAGAGTCTCACACTGTACCCCAGATTGGCCTGGGACTCGGTATGCCTCACAGACTGGCCTTGAATTTACAGTGATCCCCCAGCCTCAGACCTGAGTGCTGATGCGTTAGCTGTATACCACTGTCTCCACAAGGAGCGGGCATGTTCTGAGCTGTGTCCAGAGAAATTTCTGATCACTCTGAGACCTGCCAAAAGCCAGTCCATTTGCTGTCTGGGCTCAGCCTTTTCCACTCCTCTAGACGTGACGGCTGGGAATGCAGAGACAGGATTATCTCCGCCCCGGGCCTGGTTTTGGTTGGTATTTTATCAGGTGACATTTTAGACCAGAGTGGTGAAGGGTGGCTCTCTGGAGTGAGCATCTCGATGTCCAGGACTATTCCTGGCTGCTGCCACTTGTCTTTCTGAGTCTGACCTGACTAGTCTGGTCTCAACGGGCAGGGGACGCACATACCTTGTCTGCCTTCCCTACCAGGCTGGGCCCAGACAGGCAGGCTTCATGATAAACAGGGTCCTTGCTCAGAGCATCTGTCCTGGAAGCCAAAGATTTTATCTAGAGACCAGAGATGCTGTGTTTGTCTGGGATGCGGCTATTTCTGTGTACAGACAGGCAGGAAGCTAAGAGGAGGGAAAACATCTTTCTGGGTACCATGGTGACAGGGACTTACTGTACCTTTGAAGTCTTTTATGATCCTTTGGGGCAGGTGTTTACAGCTCTAAGCTTGGGTGTTCCTAATTCTTTTAGTCCCGATATAGCTCATCATCAAGATGTGGTAAGGAAATGGGGACCCCGCAGGGCATAACAGGGTGCTCCCTGTGAAAGCTACAACACTGGCCTGAATCTGGTTGCCGAGTTGAGAAAGGGTTCCACTGGGGACTCAGTGTCTCTGAGCAATGAAGAACTCTGCAGTGGGGTACAGCTTATCACCCCAGCAGCACGGTGCCTGATCTAGCAGCTCGCCAGACCCAGTGGTTAGCCAGGACTTTGGATGTTGCTAAGTATGAGGCTGAGGGATTTCCTGTAAACAGTCTGCCACTTCCTGTGAAGGTGAGGCAGGCAGTCACCTGGCTTCTGTCGTTACCCTTTGCAGACCTGCCTGTTCTCTGAGCCCTTGCCCTGTGGCTGTGAATCAGAGTGGTGTGCCAACCTCCCCACGAGAGTTGGGGATCCCACAGGAGCTGTGACTGTGACACCGGTAGACTGGATGGTCACATGACCAGGGAGCCCATAAATGCTTAATCCTGTCTTTGACCATCCCTCCCTGTCAGACAACCATGCGATAATTACTGTATTTGCACACGCGTGCACACACACACATGTTTAAGTTTTCTATTTTATGTGTGTGGGTTTTTGCATGTATGTCTGTGCACTATGTGTGTTCCCGGTGTCCATGGAGATGAGAAGAACTAGTTATGTATGGTTGTAAGCCACCACATGGTGCTGGGAATAAAACCCTGATCACCTGCAAGGAGTGCTCTTAGCCACTGCGCCATCTCTCCAGCCGCTTTGCTCACTTGGTGGTGGGTGGCTCACCTTTTCTGACGGTTGCATGCGAAGTTGCTGCAAAGGCTTGTTGCTACACTGGTGAGTTATCCTGGGAGTGGGATGGATGGGCTGCGAAAGTTGTGCGCTTAAGCTTTAAAGAAAGGTACAAACGACCTTTTTACGTAGCCCAGGATTGGAGCCCAGAGAGAGGCACCACTTGCTTTTACAGTGGGTTTCCCAGCTTCCATTAACCCAATCAAGATAATCGGTCACAGACTTGCCCCGAGGAGGATCTCTGAGGTGATTCTCAAGCCTGTCACATTGGTGTTCACTGTTAATCATCGTGGGGACTGTCGGGAGCCGACTCTTAGCAGAAAGCGGCTGTCATCTCTGCAGCCATCTCGGGCTATTTACTTACAGGTGGTACTTTCCCACCCTGACGAGAGACTTGTTTTCCTAGCATGATGTTTTTGCAAGAAGCCCGCCACAGCTGAACACACTCTGATGATGACATCTTGTTTTTCTCCTACACATCCTGGACCTGTGGCTAAGGGTCTCCAGCTGCACTCCCCAGTGAGCGCATATACACCCATGGCTGCCTTCCAATAAATGAGACGACTTGATCCTTAGCCGGTTTTGTTTCTATTCTTCCCGTCCCTTGCCCCTCAGTCCCCACTCTCTCTCTCTCTCTCTCTCTCTTGCAGACCCCGTTGACTGTCCCGAGGACCGGGTCAGGGGACCACATAGAGTTTCTGTACGTGTCCATGGCATGTTTAACTCATATGGAACAAGTACGCACCCTCCAACATAGATCACTTATTTCTGGTAGAAACATTCAAAATCCTTCCATCCAGCTCTTTGAAACATGTGCTCTGTTATTAGACAAAGTTACTGTGTGCAGCAGCCTGCCACAGATATCTGATCATAATCTGGTGCCACCGACCCTCCACCCACCTGCCACTCCCCTGAGATAGCCTTTTTAATTGTAGACATTCACACAGAAGTGAATCTATCTTATTTAACGATTATTTGTTTGTTTATTTAGTTATTTAGTTATTTTTGGTTTTTCAAGACATGGTTTCTCTGACCTCAGAAATCCGCCTGCTTCTGCTTTCCAAGTGCTGGAATTAAAGGCGTGTGCCACCACTGCCTGGCTTTAATGATTATTTTTAAGACAGGTTCTCAGCTGGGCATGGTGGCGCACATCTTTAATCCCAGCACTCGGGAGGCAGAGGCAGAGGCAGGCAGATTTCTGAGTTCGAGGCCAGCCTGGTCTACAAAGTGAGTTCCAGGACAGCTAGGGCTACACAGAGAAACCCTGTCTCGAAAAAACAAAAAAAAAAAAAAAAAAAAAAAAAAAAAAAAAAAAAAAAAAAAAAAAAAGAAAAAAGAAAAAAGAAAAGAAAAGAAGACAGTGTCTCAGTACATGGGCCCGGCTGTCCTGGAACTCACTCAGGCTGGCCTCGAATTTACAGAGCTCAGCCTGCCTCTGCCTCTACTGTACCTGATATGAGTTTGGACACTCCAGCTTTTTTGAGAACGTTTATATTGGCATACTAATGGTTTCCATCCTTTTGGATCTATTGTGCCTTAGATTTGGAGCTGTGGCAGCATATGGGCAGTATATGGGCAGTATATGGGCAGCATATGGGCAGTATATGGGCAGCATATGGGTAATATATGGGCAGCATATGGGCAGCATAGGGGCAGTATATGGGCAGTATATGGGCAGTATATGGCTGGCTCTTGTCTTTTTTTTTTGTTTTTTGGGGTTTTTTTGTTTTTGTTTTTGGTTTTTCGAGACAGGGTTTCTCTGTATAGCCCTGGCTGTCCTGGAACTCACTCTGTAGACCAGGCTGGCCTCAAACTCAGGAGATCCACCTGCCTCTGTCTCCCAAGTGCTGGGATTAAAGACGTGCGCCACCACGCCCAGCCACATTTTCTTTCCCCTTGAGTTAGGATCTCATATAACCAAGGCTAACCTCAAACTGTCTATGAAGCCAAGGACGACTATGAATTTTCTCTCCTCACCTCCCAGGTGTTGGGAGTGCAGGCCCACACCATCAGGCTTCCTGCCCTCCTCTTTTCCAGGCTTCCAGCCCATGGGAAGTTGTCTTTCTGTATGACTTCATTTTGTCTTGCTTTCATTGCTATCATTTAGAAGAACAGCCTTTGAAATGGACAACAGAGCCGTGCCAGAGCAAGGTCTCTATAAGGGGACTAACTCTGGGCGGCCATCTAACCTACTCTGCAGTTCAGTGACTCAGCTCTCCTTACAATGACGTTGATTGCGGCCACACGCTGAGTCCAGACATCATTCTGTAGAGTAATAGCAGTAGACCTGGGCTGGGGACTTCTCCCCCATCTCGGGCTGACAGCAAGGTCTTCATAGTTCCTAATCTTTCCCTCTTTTGTTAATTCCTTCCAGGATAGTCTCATCTCAGAGACTGTAGTTTTCATCTCTAGAAGTTCAACTAGATTGCTTTTGTAGCTTCCATACCCTTGTGTAGTACACGCATGTGTGCATGCATGCGTGTTTGTGTATGTCAGAGGACAACCTGTAGAGTGGTCTCTCCTTATACCATGTAGGTCCTGGGGGTTGAGCTCAGATCATGAGACTTGGCAGAAAGCTCCTTTCTCTGCTAAGCTGCCTTGCTAGCCCAAGTAGTATGTTCATCTTTCTTCTGGTCCTGGAGAGAAATGAACAAATATCTATTTACCCCTGATAAGAGACAGCAGGCTCAAAGGAACAATGCTGTTCACGTCCTGTTTGGTGACCCAAGGAAATTATTGCATTTATTTGTAGGAGCATGGGCAGTTTCTAAGATCTGACACTGTAAAGTCACACCCCAGCATGGTTAGGACCTTGTGACAATAGCACCACTGGAATTCCACGCTCAGTCACGCTTCCACCTGAGAAGAGGGTCTGGTGATCCTGCCCCTGGCACTGCTGTTGCACAGACGTGGCTGCCACACTCTGCAGCATCATGTTATCCCTCTGTTGCACTGGGGGGGGGCTCTGCTGGGGACCATAATGGTCATGCCAGGTCTGCAGGAAAATCTTGACTGTACCTTTCCTGCAAATGCAGAATTTCAGATGTTAGCAGTGGTTTTTCTGGTTTCCTCCTTAGAGAATGTGTTTCTCTGCTGTTTTGCATGCTGGATAATTTCTGATCAGACGCTAGATGCTATGAGATTTACCATGTTATATGACAGGTCCTTTTGTGTTCCCATAGTGTTCTGAAACTGAGTTCTGGACTCTGCTTTTGCTTCATGTTTTAGTTTCCTTTCTTTTTTTTGGGGGGGGGGAGGGTCTCACATAGCTCAGGCTGGCCTTTAATCCTCTATGCGACTGAGGATGATCTTAGCTGCCTCTGTCTCCAGGGTGCTGGAATCACAGTCATGCCTGGTTTATGTAGTGTCTGATCCCAGATCTTTGTGCTCTAGGTTAACACTTCCCCAAGCCACACGTGCAAGCTCAGTTCTGGGACCTGGTGTGGAAATAGTTGGATTCACTTGTATCTTGCTTTTAAACTCCTTAGTGACTGAGTGACATTCGGTGGAAGACTAGCAACCCCAAGTGTGAGCTCAGTGCTGGGGGAGTTAGTCCTTCTGATAGTTTGGCTGGTGTGAGCTCCGTGCTGGGGGAGTTAGTCCTTCTGATAGTTCTTGCTCTGGGTCTCTGCAGGTCGCCTCTAGGTCACCTCGTTTTCCTCCCTGCATGTGCTGGGCAGCCCTTATCACTTGTGGGGGCTCTTCAGATATCCATTGTTCTGTGTCCTCTCTAGGACTCTGCTAATGAACCAGTCAAGCCTGCTGGCCTCCATCTAACCCCTGTCCTGCACTGTGGTCTGGAACTTTCTCCAGAACTGTAACCTTAGCAACTGCAGGTCTCCCCTATTTCTCTCTGGGGTCTCGGGGTCACCCTCCTTTTCTTTGATGGTCAAGGTCAACTGTCTTGAGTAGACTTCAGTTTCTCACATAAGAGGGCAGACCTACCTCCCACCCATTCATCTTGTTGGAAAAGGGAGAATACAGCTCAGCTCACCCAAAGAAAGGTTATGGGCCAGAACCTTCCTGTACTTCCCAGAGGAAAGCCAAATTGGAAATAACCAAGGCAGCAGATTCAAGGTAACTCACGCCTTTGATCCCAGCACTCTGGAGGCAGAGGCAGGCGGATCTTTGAACTTGAGACCTGTGGTCCTGCGTCCTCAGCTCCCTCAGGGAGTCCAGATGCCACTGTACAACCATCTGGAAGGAGGAAATGGGAGTCTGGAATGGGCAGCATCCTGGGTCTGTCTGAGAGCGAATTTCTTGGGGATAGGGAGAGAGACGGAGACCTCCTCTTGGGACCTTAGTGTGACAGCTCTCTTAGGTAAAAAGATCTTCAATGAAACAGCCCTCGGCATGACCTTAGCTCGTGTGTAGTTCCTTATTTGGGGTGGGTTTGTATGCATACACTTTATTCAGGGTGAGCTAAGGGATACATGGTTTGGGGAAGGGGATGAGAATATCAGAGTGGGCCAAGGTCATTGGCTGAAGGCTGCCTCACTGTCATTGGGAGGCGGTGCAGGGATCTCAGATGCAGGATTACCTGACATTCCGTAGGAGGGGTCCAGGAGTCCCCCTACCCACCCCACGACAAAGGGAGTCTGTCGTTTTGCATTGAGCTCAGGGCAGTCTGGTTAGCATCAGACTTTGATCTTAGCTGCAGGGTAACAAACATCCAGTCTGGTCTTCAGAGCGAGTTCCGGGACAGCCAGGGCTACACAGAGAAACCCGGTCTCAAAACAAAGTCATCCAAGAACCCGAAAGGTTGAGGGTCTGGAGGTCCAAGGCCAGACACAGTAAGAGACTTTGTCTCCAAAAATTGAAAGAAATCTTTTTTTTTTTTTTTTTTTTTTAAAGTCTTAACCAGATACCCAGAGCTTAGAGGGGGAAAGAAAGAGAAGTATGGTAATTGTAGTACTGGACAAAGATTGCAGTGGTACACCTCAGGAGTCGCCAACCTCACAGGAGTCACACCGCAGGGACTCCCCACTTTCCTGGGAGCACCTGCTGTGCCTGAGCATTCCGAGCTTGTGAGGGACCTGTGTGGAGCTGCGGAGCTTCATGGAGCTGCAGGGCCTGTGTCTTCAGATCTGGAGGCTCATCCGGAGCATGCTGCCCTGTGAGGTCTTGGTCCACAGAGGAGTCTGCTTATGATGGTTGAGGGTCCCATGGTCTGTAAAGAAGACAGCCACACAGCCCGGCACCACTTGGCTTGAATGCCTCAGAGTAGTTAATTCTGTTTTCAGAGTGGCCCAGCGTGAGAAGAGGACCTTTGAAGACCTCAGTGAGTGGTCAGTGTGTTGCGAAGGACCTAAACCCCCCGTGGGAAGGGGACCAGAGCTTCCCACATCTCAGGGATTTAGTTTGATAAGTAGAGGCCCTGGCTCCCAGCAGCCAGCCCAGGGGTCTGAGGGGGCGCGTTCTAGCTGCACTGTGAGGCCTCCTCTCTGAGGTGCCAGCAGTACCACCTCCCTGTCCTGGGGAAGGATGAACAATGGGGCAATCAAGAGCTCAAGATGTGACTTGCTGGTGACAGCCATAGTGTTCCATCGGCTCAAGAAGCCCTTCACAGCATGGGCAGCAGTGGCTAAAGGCTTCACTTCACGCCAGTCTAGCCTGCTTCTCTTCTCTGCAGCCCTGGCTAGCTGCAGCTGCAGTGAGTCAGGGAGGTAGAGGGGCTCTGGATAGGATGAAGGGTCCTGTCCTAGGGGGCTAGCCTTGAATCCTCCTAGACTAGGAAGAGCCAAGTGCAGATAAGGAGGAAGGCATCTTTTAGCCCAAGGCTTGTCCCTCCTTCTGAGACAGTCAACCTCATTTCTGAGATCTGGTCAGCTCTGGGATGAGGAGGAGGCTGTCAGCTGTGTGCTCATGGCGGGGAGGCTGGGCCTCTCTAGGGAAAGAAACAGAGACAAGTGGCAGGTGAAGTGGTTCTAGCTCAGGAAGTCTCACATCACAACATCTGGGTGCCCCACCCAGAGCTCACGCCTTCCTCAAGGTGGAAACCTGAAAGAGCAGAGTGCCGTTGGCTGTTTTCGGGTTACTGGACTACCTTCAGACCATCCCACCCAAACCAGGCACCTACTGAGGCTTTTGAGTTGGTCCTTGCTTTCAGCACTGCCAGGGACTAGGGACAGATAAATATGCTTCTCATGGTGCTGGCCACCAGAGGTGGGGCCTCGAGGAGACAGTAGCTGAATAAATCAAATAGCCAAGGACACAAAGAACAACACAGTGTGCCTCTTATCCAGCTAGGACACTAGATAGGACTGGGAAGGTGGCCCAAGGGGCTTTTGGGAGAGGCTTTATGCTCCTACACTGAGACCTTTGGGAGGTGTGGACACCAGGAGACAGGAGGGGAGCAGACACTGCAGACTTGGAACCATCAGTGAGTGAGGCAAGAGGGACAAGGAAGGGAGAGAGCCAGACCACAGGGCCTGGAAAGAGGGGCATGGTCATCCAAGGTCCCTTCAGGCCACAGGAAGAGGCAGGATGCAGGCAGCATCTGTGATCGTGGCCTTAAGACCAGCTGTGGCAGCAAGGTGGTGCAGGGCTGGAGCAGGGCTGAGATGTAGCGAGGCTCCGGCCCTCTAGCTCCTCGCCCCTTGCCTAGAGTCTCTGATGCTGCCAATCCTAGACCCCCAAACCACGCTGAGCATCTCCAGCCAGGGCTTTGGTATGGATGGCTTCTATTTATAAGCGGGAAGGGGATAAAGCAGCAACTGTGGCCTTAACTTGTCTGTGGAATGACCTCTTTTAGTCCAGACACAGCAAGGGAAGGGTGGACCCAACAGCTGAGGCTGTGGGGTTGTTGCCATCAGGGGCTTAGATACAGCAAGTAATGCCCACTTGAGCCGAACAGGCCTGGCTCTGGGACAACATGGGTTTGACAAGTTTGCCAGGTGGCCTTGTCCATATGATTCCATTTTAGACATGCTTCTTTCTCTGGGTGCAATCTTTGAGGGCCTGGCATGTTCTGCTCCTTGGGCTGTGGAGTCCTGTGCTACCAAAGCCTCTGCAGAGACCATCTGTCACCTTTCAGGTTCACAACATGGCACCGCTCTGGACTGGGTCAAGGGCAGAGGGAAGAACTGTAGTTTGGGGTTTGTCATACTGGAAGATGTTTTGGTTTCTTTCTTGTTCAGGGGCTGTTTTTGTTTTTGAGACAGGGTTTCTCTGTGTAGCCCTGGCTGTCTTGGAACTCACTCTGTAGACCAGACTGGCCTTGAACTCAGAAGAACTGCCTACCTCTGCCTCCCAAGTGCTGGGATTAAAGGCGTGCACCACCACCACCACCTTGCTAAGATGCTGTTTTGTAATGTTGTCAGGTCATGGTGCAGTCGGTGTGACTGTGGTCCTACTGGCTTTTGTGTCCCCCATGCCACAGCTTGCTCAGGTGTGCCCCTATGTCTCAGCCTGGGCCTCAGACAGGGAGTTCAAGCCTCCATGCTTATTCAGGGGAAGAACATGACCATCAGGGATGGACACTCCCTGGTGTGTTCAGTGGCTCCTTGTCATCTCAAGAGGAATCTGCCCTGCTGGGTTCCTAAGCAGACATCAGAGCCAAGACCAGACCTAGAATTAGGCACAGGGTCCATCCAGACTGTCACCCGTTCTCCGTGCCAGAGACTTGTCTGCATGCTTCACTCATTAGGGCTCTGCCTCTTATGAGGAGCTGGGGCCTTGAGAGCCTCAGTGTGGGCCCCTTTTGGTCCTTTGGGAATTGAAGAGCCAGTCACCACTTGAGGCCCCTCTGCCCGGAAGCAGGTCTGACTCTCCATATGCTTGGAACTTTGCAGACCAGGTCTCTTCAGACCAAGGGGACTGCAGTTGTGACAGGGAAGCTCACAGGAGGTCGGTGTAAGGGTTAACCAGCTCCGTGCTGCCTTGGCACACCATCCTGTCTACCCCACCCACCCAAGGCTTTCATCTGCCCTTACAGGCTCCTTTCTATACATAGAAGGCAGTTCAGCCTAAACCCTTGACCTCAAATTCTCCACACTAATCCTCCATTGAGACAGCATTTGACATCTCTCCATAAGGCCGTATCAGCTGTGCTCTGCCAGATAACACTCCAGCACTCACTGTGGTGCCCAGCGAGGCACAGGAGGAATGTGCTGCTGCTGTCGGAGCCCCCTCTAGCTCCTTTTTTGGGGTGGATTACATTGAGAGGTGGCCAGGTCAAGCCAGCAGCTCAGTGCATGTCCCCTGAAGCTCAGGATGCTGGGCTGGGAATGCATAAGGCTACTCTCCTGGTTCAGGAGACATGGTAAGGGTCACTCCCCAGTGACTGGTCCTGGAGGGAGCTGTGCTTCATGGAGCTTGAGGAGGAGGGAGAAAACTGAGTTTTCTTTCTTTCTTTTTTTTTTTTTT
>NC_034592.1:19304388-19333644 GCF_900095145.1 Mus pahari | reverse complement strand
TCTAAATTTTGTCTCTGTAACTGTATCCTTTCATGGGTATTTTGTTCCTTATTCTAAGGAGGAATGAAGTATCCACATGATGGTCTTCCTTCTTGGTTTTCTTGTGTTTTGCAAAATGTATCTTGGGTATTCTAGAAAACTGAATTTTCTAAGCTCTCTGTCATGGTCTGTTTTGCTTTCCCAGATGTAAAGTGAAGTTAGTGCTTCAGGTGGTCACAGAGCTTGCTAGAGGCCATTGTTTGGTTTCTCAGAGACACTCCCATAAACCCAGGGGCTCCTTCCCTGTGTATGTGTCAGTGGCTGAGCCTGTCCCAGGGCCTGCCTGCTGCCTTGCTTTTGCTATTTTGGCAGCCTCCACAGAAATTTCTGGGTCAGGTCTCCGGCACCGCAGGGAAGGTGTGGACCACGCAGACCAACTAACTCAGAACTGAGCCTCAGCAGCTCTGGCTAGAGTTCAGCCTCCTGAGTAGTAGTGAGGGGAAGGATGCTGCCCAGCAGGTGGCCGGGCCTGAGCATGACAGTCCACGAGAGCACTTGCCTTGAGCTACAACTCGGTGGTGGTGACTGTCATTCCCTTGTACAGGATAGGATCTTGTGACATTGAGTATGCTCCCACAGATTCTTACTTTAGGGGTCAAGTGTGGACCCCTGACTCTTAGTCAGCAGCACCCCTCCACCTCCCAATAAGCACACAGGGACTTGGTAAGAGGCAGTAGGCCTGTGCTCAGAACTGTCCCAAGTTGAGGGCCCTCCAGCCTGCCTTCAGCATGCAGGGCGTCAGGATAGGTGTGGTCAGCCAGCCTGAAAAGCTGGCCAACACTAACCGTGAAAGGAGTCCCCAAGACGTCCTCACTCCCTTGACTGTGGGTATTGTGTATGTTTGGTGAGTTCCTGTCATTCTAGAATTGTCAGCAAGAGATGGGAGTTTAATAGTAAGCTTTCTCTGGGCACCTACTTTATAAGATATGTAATCTGATACCACAGATTGGGTGTGTCACCTCGCCTCGCCTCTGTGGCTGGCTGAACCAACCTGACAGCAGCAAGTACCTACAGACCCTCCTGCCTGAGGAAGGCCACCCCCCCACCCCCGCCACCTGACCTCTGTCCTGCTGGTTTGTCAATTCAATGCCTGAAGCAGGACTATGGCCCCCTCGGAAATTACCTCAGTTGATTTTCCTTAGTTCACTAACTCCTTCATTTCCATTTTTAATCTCAGTCTTCCTCTTCAGCAAACAAAACAGGCTCTTCCCTCTCTTTACCCAGTTACAGTCTGCATCCATGAACATTCCCCATCAAACCCAGAGAGTCTGGAGCAGTGATGTATGCCTTCCATCCCGGCACTTGGAGTTGGAAAGGGTGGGTCAGAGAGTTTGAAGCCAGCCAGGGCTACATAGTGAGATCCCTCCACAAAAAGAAGCCTGGTGACCCCTTGGTCTGAAGAGACCTGATCTGCAAAGTTCCAAGCATATGGAGAGTCAGACCTGCTTCCGGGCAGAGGGGCCTCAAGTGGTGACTGGCTCTTCAATTCCCAAAGGACCAAAAGGGGCCCACACTGAGGCTCTGAACACACCAGGGAGTGTCCATCCCTGATGGTCATGTTCTTCCCCTGAATAAGCATGGAGGCTTGAACTCCCTGTCTGAGGCCCAGGCTGAGACATAGGGGCACACCTGAGCAAGCTGTGGCATGGGGGACACAAAAGCCAGTAGGACCACAGTCACACCGACTGCACCATGACCTGACAACATTACAAAACAGCATCTTAGCAAGGTGGTGGTGGTGGTGCACGCCTTTAATCCCAGCACTTGGGAGGCAGAGGTAGGCAGTTCTTCTGAGTTCAAGGCCAGTCTGGTCTACAGAGTGAGTTCCAAGACAGCCAGGGCTACACAGAGAAACCCTGTCTCGAAAAAACAAAACAAAACAAAAAGACAAAACATCTTCCAGTATGACAAACCCCAAACCACAGTTCTTCCCTCTGCCCTTGACCCAGTCCAGAGCGGTGCCATGTTGAAAGGTGACAGATGGTCTCTGCAGAGGCTTTGGTAGCACAGGACTCCACACCCCAAGGGGTAGAACATGCCAGGCCCTCAGAGGTAATGCACCCAGAGAAAGCAGCATGACTAAAATGTATTCACATACTGTCCAAGCCTGCAGCAACTAGTTGGTGATATCCCCACAAGTTGTGTTCCAAACAGTGAAGGAAGGATGTGGTGTTTGTAGGTCTTGCAAATGCTGCGTATGAAGATGGGTAACAGACTGCCTCTGCACTCAGAAGCATGCAGGAGCAGAGACAGGGCGGCCGGTGACAGGCAGCTCAGCAGCTGCCTCCCTGGTCTGTTTGCCATACCGGTCTCAGAACTGGCCATGAAGGAAGACACACCTCCCAAGTGCACAGAGGCCCTCACAGGAGCCTGGCATAGAAGCACAGACCATGTGGCATAGACATTAACGTGGGGCCTCTGAAAGGTGTCTGCCACATGCTGCTCTTTTCCATGTAGAGGGCTCTACTCACAATACCACTGGGCAGAACCCACTGGCTTGGCTTCCTTAAGCCATAGGAACTTTTCTGGCTGTGACCCAAATAAACACCCAGATGTTCTGTACAGAACCAGCCCAAACACTTTAATAGCAGACGAAAAACTTGATGTAAAATTTGAAAGCGGGGAACAGGCAGTTAGTTAAGCATTGTTGAGCTTTGGTCTCCAATGTTTCTTCCTGGCTAAGCGTTTTCATGAGAAAGTTCTTTTGATAGTCTGTTGCTGTGGGTCCTGGGAGAGTGGAGGGATGTGTACAGGAGCTCACAGGAACTTGAGGGAATGCCGACATCAGCTCAGCTTCTCCAGCCACCAAAGCCCTGGACAGACCTACAGGAAGCGCAGAGAGACTGTCAGCTCCGGCTCTAGCTGCACTTGCTCTTGCTAAAGAAGTGCAGAGAGGATCAGCACACAAGCCTGGAGTTGGGCCTGGAGCCTTCAGCAGCAGGCAGCTGGAGATGCCACCACAGCCGGCAGTCCCAAACCCAACATCTGCTGCTAACCTGGCCCTTTAGCCCAGCTCTGCAAACGTAACAGCACATCACACAAGTCCATCAAGGTCGAGCCTTCCCCCACCCTGGGCCTTTTGACTGAGTTAAGTGAGGGCAGACCACAGGGCAGACAACTACTTACGAGTTAGATGATCCAAAGGTGAAGGCTGAAACACAGAAAGGAGGATGTCAGAGCCGAGAGCCGAGGGCCTCCCAGCTGCGCAGGCTCTGTCCTGCTTGGTCCCTGACAAGCCTTCCCCAGCCCTGCTTCTATAGGGTGACTGAGGGTAGTCAGCTCCTCCTCCCGAGCCACTGGGAGAAGCCTTAGCTCACTATTTTAGGTCCTCAACTCTGGCTGCAGGTAACGGTCTGTGCACTGCTGCCCTGCATCATCTTATGAGGATAACACATGTGGTTTTCTTTTATTGATAATCAATCTGATTCCTTTCCTTTTGAGAGCAGAGAGGCAGACACTCTAGGGCTGGCTCAGACGCAACACAGGGTTCTAAGCGTTTGTTAGCCAGTTCTGTATTTGTTAAAAAAAAGTCACAACTTTGCTGAGCTCTGTGTGAGGACAACACAGGACACATATATTTGCGCTCTGAAGATGCAGAGCACTGTACAGATACAAGACATGCGAGGGACCTCTACCCTGTCTTTGACTCCAAGGCCCTGTAAGGCTGCCATTATTTGTAGTTCTAAAATTTCAAGAGAAGGTGAACTCAGCAATTTCTTTGGATTTTTCAGAAATGGCACAATGTTGCTAGTCTACTTAACCAATGTTGCTTTTTTTTTTTCCCCCCACTTCAGCTTTTAAGATCCTGGGCTGAGTGGCCAGGAATAACTACTCCTCTGGGGGAGGAAAGAACACAGCTGTTTACCTCCTGTGCCTGATCCAAACCCAGCGAACCCACTGCTCGGGGTCCCGAAGCCTGAGGTCTGCTGAGACAAGGATCCGAAGGTGGGTGCGTTCTGACTGGCGAGGGTACCGAAGGACGTAGTGTTGCTGCTGCTCCCGAACCTGGGTGGGGTGAGAAAGGGACGGGGTTGGCATGGCCCTAGTCCTCATGCTGCCCACACCTTACTCCTGTCACCTATCTTGGATGTATCACACAGGAGCTGTAGTGACAAGCTTGGACCAAGCCAAAAGACTCAGAGGAAACCAGCTTCCAGCCCAGAGTAAGCCTTTACTGAGGCTCTGGGAAGGAAGACATCAGAAATGCAAGTGTGAGACCCACCCCAGTGGGGACCTGAGTTCTCAGCACTGACTAACCCCAGGTCCCTGAGGACAAACACAGTGCTTCTTGCTCTCCCCCGACACCTTCACTGAGAGCGACATTCTCATCTCTTCACCACCCGCGTGGCCTCATCCCTGCCAGTCCCCCCTCTGCCTTGGTTCCGCTGCTGCTGCTGCTTTGGGGACTCTATGTTGCCTAGGTTGGCCTCAAATACTCCTCCTGCTTCAGCCTCCTGAGGGCTTGTTTCACAAGCTAGGGCCGTGGAGTCTGGTGATTCTATTCCTTTTACTCTTTGCTGGGATGCGAGTCACCACAGTGTGGAAGATCAAGCTAAGGCTTCCTTAGGGCTCAGCATGTCTCCTACTGAGCTGAATGCCCAGCTCTCCACTCATCTCCCCTCCCCCCCCCCAAGACAGGGTTTCTCTGTGTAGCCCTGGCTCTCCTGGAACTCGTTCTGTAGACCAGGCTGGCCTCGAACTAGAAATCCGCCTGCCTCTGCCTCCCAAGTGCTGGGATTAAAGGCGTGTACCACCACTGTCTGGCTCTACTCACTTTCTAAGACTCTGTACGTGTGTGTGATGTTTTGTGGGTGGATGCAGGCATGCATGTGACACAGCGGGTAGTGGCGGTTAGAGGACAACCATAGAGAATACAGCCTTTCCTTCTATCATGGTTTGAGGCAGCAGCTTTCATGGTGAGCGCTTTTACATACTAAGCCTATCACTGGCCTATCTGCTTTAATGACTTGGTAAAGGGCCCTCTGCATATGAAGATAACTCATCATGTTTCCATTTCCTGTGTGTGAGGGGACACTTTCTAAGTTATTTCACGCAGAATTGTGTTTCATAAAAATCAATACAAGAAGCAATAGAGAAATGATATTTTCTCTCTCCTGCTACCTTACCTAGAACTTTCCTCATTCAACGGTTCTCCTTCCAGATTTGGTTGACCAAATGGGGTTGAAGATATAACCTAAAACATTTTGAGGGATTCAGTAGGGGGAGGGTCCCCAAGAGGTCAGGGAGAGAGGAGTTGGTGTTTCTTAGAAGGAGACATGACAGGCTAAAGGGAAGCCAGGCAGTCCGCAGCCCTCATACACCAGGTCCTCTCTCTCTGCACTGTTCCTAGGTGGTCCAGCTGTCCCTGTGCTCCTACCCTAGGGGTGATCGGCGATCTCTGTCAGGGTCAGAGGTAGGATGGCACCAGTGACCAGGCACACAATTGTTTTTCCAGAGATTGAATGTCTGTGCTGGTACATATTAGTAGCCCTAGAAAATGTGCCAGTCAGTCATGATTACTAAGATATTCCGGACTCTCCTCTAACCTCCCATGCGTGGATCAGCCTAAGTGTCATGCTTTGGAACCTAGCCACCTTTTTTTTTGTTTTGTTTGGTTTTTCGAGACAGGGTTTCTCTGTGTAGCCCTGGCTGTCCTGGAACTCACTCTGTTGACCAGGCTGGCCTCGAACTCAAGAGATCTGCCTGCCTCTGCCTCCCGAGTGCTGGGGTTCAAGACGTACACCACCACTGCCCGGCACCACCTTATTTTTACAGACAGGGTTTCACTGAGACCTGGGGCTGAGACTCAGTGTCTGGCAAGCACCAGAGACATGTCTCCTCAGTATGGGAACCCCAACCACATGCTGCCCTGATCAGCTTTTTATGTGGGTGCTGGGAATTGGACTCAGGTCTTCATGTTTTCGTGGTCTTTATTGACTGAACTATCGTCCCAATTATTTTTTTTTAAATTAATTTATTTCATATATGTGAGTACACTGTTGATCTCTTCAGACACACCAGAAGAGGGCATCAGATCCCATTACAGATGGTTGTAAGCCACCATGTGGTTGCTGGGGATTGAACTCAGGACCTCTGGAAGAACAGTCAGTGCTCTTAACTGCTGAGCCATCTCTCCAGCCCCCCCAGCTCTATTTTTAATTCCTTATTATTACTCTTTGGCATAGGGTCTTCCTATGTAACCCATGCTAGCTTCAGAGTCCACAACCCTCCTTCTTCAGCATCCTCAATAGGTGTCTGTTACCTATGTGGGGAAACTAACCCTGTTACGGTGGTGCTGGGCACTCACTTAGGACTGGGAGGGTGCCCAGTAAGCCCCTACCACGGAGCTACACTTACAACCCTGAAGAGACTTCTCTACTAGTATAGCAAACAGCTGCTTTCACGTAAGTTAACAAAACCTTAAGATTCCCAGTGCATACAGATGGGAGTCCATCCAGAACTGTGCAAAACACATGCTTAGAGCACTTCTCAACTCTCTCTTCTGGAAGTTCTCTTTAACTGTTGTTCTTGGAGTTTCCCAAGGAGAAATGACCAAGATACCTTAGCCTGCACAAGAAATCTAAGGCGTGCCTGTCCTCTTGCATGCTCTTCCTGAGCACTCTGTGGAGCCGAGTTTGTTAAGAACGTGCTCTCTTTCCAGGATAAAGTGGCTGCTGTCTCATGTCCGACACCCATGTTACTCTTCACCCTCAGATCTCTGTCCTGAGCTGAGAACTGAGGATGCGAGTGTGTCTGGGCCTACTTTAGGCATCAGCATCTCCTTCAGCTGAGGGCTCTGCAGACCTCAGCACAGATACTCAGCTGAGATGGTACAGTGCAGCAAAGGTTACTTCTTTCCTTGGAGTTCTGGCAATGAGACTAAAATTCTAGGGCCATTAGAAGAAACTCCACCTTCTTTTTGGTATCTTCATCTTTCATTAATTTTTATTTTATATACATTGTTGTTTTGCCTGCATGAACATCTGTATGAGGGTATCAGATCTTGGAGTTACAGACAATTGTGAGCTGCCATGTGGGTGCTAGGATTTGAACGCGATTCCCCGGGAAGATTGGTCAGTGCTCTTAACTGCTAAGCCATCTCTCCAGGCCCAGCCATGGGATTTTGTAATAAGGATGTGTGTAGGATGTGTATAGAGCAGCTGTTGATAGCTAAGAGAACAGCAGTCTTGAGTGGGGGTTGTCCAGTTGGTATCCTATGTTGTAGGAGTTGTTTGCTAAGGCTAACTGGGACCTCAAGAGAATAATTCTAACTCTTTCTTCAGCACTTTCTAATATAAGGACCACCTGAGAAACTGGCCTGGCTGCAGCTAAACCTGGTCCAGAGAACAGGGTATCGATGTCCTGCATGCTGCGCACTGACAGCCAGCAATGTTGTGGCCAATGATTTAAGAACCTGCTTACAATGTGCCTTGTCCTAGAGAAAAAGAAATCTAGCAACTTTTTTTTGTCTACTTAAAGGCAAGGCTGCCAGGTCACTGTGTGGTTTAGAGAATGTAAGAATGCCAGGCCCTGGTGCTTTGGGCTGCACAAATTTGTGGTTTTCCCAGGTCCCGTCTGCAGCTTACCCGAATCCTCCTGCGCTGGCAGCCGCAGTACCCTCTCCGAACACTTTGCCTCCCGTCGAGCCCAGAGGGCTTGTAAAGGCTGGGGCTGAACCGAATGCTGGCACCCCTCCAAACCCAGGGGATCCCCCAAAAGTAGGAGGGCTGCCAAACACTGGAGCAGCACCGAAGCCACCTGAGCAAAACAGAGGCAAACAGAACAGGGAGAAAGAAAAGGAGACAGGAAAGAAGGCATCAAGCAGCCAGAAACCAAATCAAAAGAGGAGAAAGGGAGATAGGATGTCAGTAATTCCAACACAAGAAGCCAAAAAGCACAACACCCCAACCTCAACCCCTCAGCCAAACTGCTTCCCCCACTAGGAGCAGAGGGTCTGTGGCACTAAGAGATCTGAACACCCAGTGCCTCCCTGAGGCAGGTGGAACGTAACTCAAGTCCTGTTGAGAACAAACCACCCTAACCTCTGCAGGTCCATCCCAGGTTACTTTCTAGCCCCATGATAGCTGCGACTCCTCATAGAAACCCTATCCCCAAAGCTTGTGTCTCAACCCAGCAGTAGCAGGGTGACAGGCTTTATTGTTTACTATCATACACAGCAGGTTCCTAGTTTCAGGGATACCCAGCTGATAAAATCGGAGGTTCAAAGCCCCTTCCCTGGCAGAACATATGAACTGGGTCACAACAGAAGCAGGGTGGTGCACGCTGGCACCCAGCCACATACCTTTTATTTATTTACAGGCAGGTGGCTGTGGGCCTATCACCAATGTCCCTGACTTGTGGCATGACTATAAAGTGCACTGACTCTCATTTTGGATGAAGGCTACAGCATACATGTGACCAGGTGTTAAGACAGCTGTGAGGATGGCCTAAGCGCCCAGATCATTACTCTAGGCCATTACAGGCAAGATGGAGACAACAGAACTGGGTCAGGTCCAGCACTAGGCAGCCTCCTCAGACTGTTCCTGAGGTATCCCCAAACCTCCGAGATTTGCTCTAGTTTTGAGGTTCAGAAGAGAAGGGTAGTGAGGGTATGCTGGGCTCAGATCAGAGGCAGGGCCATTACTGCTGACAGCAAATCTCCTGTCCAAGTGGCAGATCTGCTTTACCGTCCTCACACCCGCTCCTGCCACCGTGATCAGAAGATCAAATGTAGGGCACGAGTGCAGTCAGGCGAGCCGAAGCTGCTACTTGCAATTGAATTCTGTGTCTATCGTTCACAGGGTTGCACAGCTGAGGAGGTACTGCCGTGGCTCATGTTTGGGTTACCATTCTGTATTTTAAAACCTTGAGTGAAATTCCAGGCTGTGCTACAGAGACTGGTGGCTTACAAACATAAACAGAATGGAAAAAAAGTGCTAAAAAAACATTGTCCTTTAATTATTTAAACTGACTACAGATCTAGTTGCACTTTCTTCCTAGACAGACACCTCGTATTCAATATTGTTTAGACTTCTTGCTGGAATGTGAGCGAAAAATGAGAGGTTTTTATGACCCAGAAATTAACCTGGAGCTGGTAGGAGAGCCAGCAGACAGACAGACAGACAGACAGACAGACAGACAGGCAGGCAGGCAGGCAGGCGGCAGGCACACGTGCAAAAGCAAAACAATCTTGGTGTATAGCTAAATGAAAGAGAATGGTTGCTTTGGTCTTAGTTCTGGGGGTCAGGCGACTCCCTCCAATGAGAGCAGAAGCTCAGCTGCAGCTGAGTGACCTAGCAACCAAGAAGCAGGTTTGCTGGCCAGACACTCCGTTCTCTGGGCCTCCAGGGGCGGTGGCAGCTGCATCAGTGCAGCTCCCACCCTCTCCTGGCTAGCCTGGGCCCTTCCTCCAGTGGCATCAAGCTCTCAGATTACCTTCCCATCTAACTAATTAGCATGGGTAGGTGGCAGAGCTGGGATTGGAACCTCTCATGGCCCTGTCATGTGTCCTGCTTTCTAACTGACGAAGAAATGCCTGCAGACCCCAGGCTGGCTGGCAGTGAGGCCATGGCAAGTTCCGTCTCCCGTCCCTTCTGTGGTGGCCTCCAATAGTGTTAGCTCTGAGGCAGTGTTTACTGAAGGGAGGAGGAGCAGACACTAGTTTTCAAAGGCTCATCCAAAGGCTTTGCCTGAAACCGCTCTTACAGTGGGGGCGGACGCTGCCCCTTTGAGCTGGACGTCTGACTGATCCCCTCACAGGCCCCTGAGCGCACCTTCTCGCACTGAGTGCACCCGGCCTCCTGTCCAAGCCCTTCAATCCACCTTCAGGCCAGTGCTCCCTGAGCACGTGGGCAAGCTGAGTGCAGGGCAGACAGTCTCCTTTGTCTGCTCAGATTCCTGGGTCCCTGTCAGTCCTCATTCTGGATGCTCACCAAGTAGAAAAACCAGAATTAGGAAAACAAATGTCTAGGTGGGAGGTATATTTTTTTGTAAGACAGAAAACACATTCACCAGCTTCTCAATTCAAGTCCACCAGGACAATGTGGAACACAGAGCCACACCCCAGAACAGAAGAAGTAAAGGAAACATCAGGTGCCTAAAAAGATAGAAAGGCTCAGTGGTTAACAATGTAACGTTTCTCAAGTGTACATGCTGATTTGATTTCCATGTGTACATGTCATGAGCTGCGTGGGAGGCCACTGATCAGGAGCCACCCAGTTTGTTTTTTAAGAAAGGTTGCCAAGTGGCCATGCTTTCTGTCAGTACCACCAGCTCCAAACTTGTCCTTGTAATTAGAGCTAAAGGCTGAGGCCTTTTCATTTTAAAATTATTCTGTATGTATCCACCAAATGAAGCTGCAATGCCTATTTCTAGTACATTTTACCAAATTCTAGGGAAAAGATGCTAAGAACTAGCAACCTAGGACTCAGTTGTCAGTCCAAGGTCTTAGAAAGGAACACGGCACATATCTAGAAGCCACTCCACCTCAGGGTCACTTTCTAATCTGGGTCAGCCACTCCAAAATCAGTGTCAACTCCTCAGGCAGGGAACTATTCAGAAAAGGCCACCCATCCAAGGGCAAACAGTCTTGCCCACTCCCTGAGGACAGATTTCTAGAAGCTCCCTTTCCACAGCACCATCCTGGCCCCTCCCTTTCCACAGCACCATCCTGCCCCCTCCCAAAACTCTCACTCCAGTCTCCCACCAACAGGACCAGTATTGCAGGCAGTGACAGACCACAGACAGACAGGTGACAGAAATTAACAATGTGCTTCATGGAGTAGGAGAGATGGCTCAGTGGTTTAGAGCACCGACTGCTCTTCCGAAGGTCCTGAGTTCAAGTTCCAGCAACCACATAGTGGCTCACAACCATCTGTAATGAAATCTGATGCCCTCTTCTGGTGCATCTGAAGATGGCTACAGTGTACATAGATATAATAATAAATCTTTAAAAAAAAAAAGAACAGTATGCATTAATATGAAATGTGTTATATAATGTTTGTTTAACTTATGTGTACAAATGCTTGCCTTCATGTGTATCTGTGTACCGTGTGGATGCCTGGTGTTCATGGAGGTCAGAACATGGTGTTGGATCCCTTGGAACTAGAGTTACAGATAGTTGTGAGCTGCTACATGGGTGTGGGAATCGAACCTAGGTCCTGAAAGAGCAGCCATTGTTCCTTTTTTTTTTTTAAAATTAATTAATTAATTAATTAATTTTATTTTATGTATATGAGTACACTGTAGCTATACAGATGGTTGTGAGCCATCATGTGGTTGCTGGGAATTGAATTTAGAACCTCTGCTCACTCCGGTCAGCCCCTCTTGCTCAAGCCCAAAGATTTATTATTATAAATAAATACACTGTAGCTATCTTCAGACACACCAGAAGACGGCATCTGATCCTATTACAGATGGTTGTGAGCCACCATGTGGGTGCTGGGGATTGAACTCAGGACCTTTGGAAGAGCAGTCAGAGCTCTTAACCACTGAGCCATCTCTTTAGCCTGGTTTCTTTCTTTTTTTTAAAAAGCATGTCTTATGTATTAGAAATGCAGTAGATTCTCAATAAATACAAAAATACATTGGAGAACAAAGTAACTTCTTACTGTAATCCCAGTCCCTTGAGATAAGCACCCAAGGACGTTGCCTCCAAAGGGGTACCTTACATAAGCTCTCGAGTCAGTCACACATGCACACAGATAAGCATGGGTCACTTGTGGGTTACCTGTTTTATTTGGAGTGGAAAATCCAAAACCTTGGGATGCTACGCTCCCACCGCCAGAGCTGAATGTGCCAGCAGGCTTCTGTTCCCCGAAGGATGAACTTCCAAACCCTCCAAACGTCTTAGCTCCGCTGTTCCCAAACAGATTAGAGGGATCTAAAGGGAATAAGGACAGGTGTGAGGGAGCCTGAACAGGAAAAATTCAGATGACAGAAGGGAGTCAGATCAGCTGAGTCTCTAGACAGGACAATGGCACAGCCCAGCAGAGCTCCAGATGCTGAGTCTGAAATCACTGACACTCAGGTGCAGGTCTTCCTGGCACAGCTCTACAGGGAGAAAACTAAAGGGCAACAGAGGCCTCACAGCAGGGCTCCCAGAGGTCTTGGTCCATCCACCAAGGGTGACCAGTGCTTGCCTCCCGTGCTTAAACGTCTTTACAACAAAGCCAGATCACATCTCTCACATGTCAAACTACAAGACTCAAGAGTTAGAGCAGAGTCTGGTCCAGCATAGGGCGGCCAGCATGCTGGCTGCTGCTTGGGCTGTGCAGAGTCCTGCCACTGTTCTCTGACTGGTGGAGGAGAGAGGCGGGGTCAGGAATAACCCCTATGTCCTTACAGCGTTTGGATGACTATATTTTATTGAAATCTGTTTACGCTCATGACAAGGAAGGGAGAAGCTGCTATGGATAATGGTATGCACAGTTTATGTTTTTAAAGCTAGAAGTATTTTTAAAACGTCTTCACCATGAAGAAATGGTCAATGTTTCAAAAACATTTTTCCTTGGACATGTGCAGACACACACACACACAGACACACGTACACATACATACACACATACATACATACATGTCTATGTATGTATATACAGACATCACATGATACCCCATCTCCTACTATACAGTCTTCTCAGATTGTCTGTCTTGGTCATCTAGACTGAAATGAGCTCGGTCTCTATCCTATCATTGGTAGGAAGCTGCCAAAGATTTCTGCATCAGAACTGTGGCAAAAGAAAAGCAGCTTAAGAATATTTGACTTGAGATGGATTTCCCAACCATAACAAAGTTGGGCACGGTAACGGAGAAGGCCTATGTGAGAGGTGGGCAGGAAACCCACTGACTTCAGCCAGGAGAAGAGCAGTGCTCATGAGCACGGGATGCCAGAGTCACCAGGGAGCAAGGCAGTCACTGGAGACTGGAGAAGGATGCAGCTCAGCTCTTCCAGCTCCTGCCTCTCACTAGCCTGCATTTACTCAGTCCTAGGGTTTAACAAGATCCTGATCCCTTCACTAGGAAATCATAAAAAGCCATTAAGACCACCAGCTGTCTGGTATGGAGGCCGTTTAACAACCATCCATGGAGAGGAGAGTCAGGGGTGCTCACTCCCTCTGGGTCGACACTCTTTTCAGCTGACTTCAGACACTGAACGTGGGCACGGGCAGGGATGTGCAAGGTCAATTCCCATGGGCTAGTGCATACTAGCTCAGACTGACCTCTGGGAGAAGGTCAGCTGATGAGCAAAAGTCATGCTGCCAGAGATGGACTGGCGCAGATGGATGCTTAATGGGATATGACACATCTAAGCCATTAACAAACTGGCTGGTAAATAACACACATCTGGGATCCACATCAATTTCTAACCAGCATGACCAGTGATGATGCTGTGGGCTATGTTTAGCATGTTACATGTATGTGAGCTGAGTGTCACATCTGCTCTTTTCTCGCTTTTATAGCATTTGCTACAGAGTCTTTCCGTCTCGGGGACAGGTGGTCAGACTTTCCGTCACATCAGGGCTCAGCCCCTGCCTTTCATTCTTGCTTTACTTATCAGGACTCTGTTGTTCACCTGCAGAACAGTTTCTGCGAATACAATTTTTGAGATCCTTTCACTGTAGGTTCTAAACCCCTCCTGGCACAGCCTGATGACCTAGGAGGGAAGTACCTGGCCAAGCAATCCTGCCACGTTATTAGAGCAGAGACATCAGGACAACCAATCCTTGATCCATACAACCAGAAGAGCAAATCTGAGACAGAAAACATTTCTCTTCATGCCACAGGCCTTAATATGATGAAAACAGCTGAGAGATGCAGGCACTACACTCATTAATATGGACAGCTCAATACAGCACTTAAGTGGAAGCAGGTAAGGCAAGGATGGCAAGAATACAACTTGCCATCCACCCACAGCAGCAGTATACAGCATCTTCTACTTCCAACTGTGACAGACAGATCAACACACAACATGAGAAATCAGCTGGAGAAAAACGTGCTAGGAAATCCAGCTTCAGGGGAAATGGCAGCAGAGGTAAATGAGAGAACCACGCAGGTCCAAGCCCACACTAGGGTACTTCAGTGTCAGAGGAGTAAGGTGAGCGGGAGCCCTGTGTCTGTGTGGGGCTCAGGGCTGCTGTCTGTCACACTGCCTTCAGGCAACCTCAGGACAGAAAACAGAGTGAGCTTGGCCTTAGGAGAGGACTCATCTGTCCCCAAAGCTCTACTGTCCTTTCATAGGTAAGGAGGACTCCTTATTAAAATAACAATAACCACCAAAGTAGAGCAGTGTAGGTGCAGACCCTCTCTAGCGTCAGTCCTTCCTGCACTTGTATTTGAAGCTTTGATGTGAGAGGATGGGGGTGGAGCTGGGAAACTTCTCAACTCACGTGGGGCAGCTGTAGATCCAAAGCCCCCACTGGCTGAGCCAAATGGGTTTTTGTTGGCAGCATCCTGGCTGGGTTTTCCCCCAAGGCCGCTGAAGAAACCGCTCCCTCTTGTAGCATTTCCAGACCCAAATACGCTACCACTGGAAGTGGATGATTGCTGAAAAAAACAAATGGGGATGGGGAGGGGAATAGGAAGCAAGAAAGGATTAGAGATCATTGTAAAACTGCAGGCACAGCCTGGCTGGACAGCCCACAGCCAGGGCAGATGGGCAAAGAGAACTCTCATCATCTCTGGATGAGACACTTAGGAGAAGCTGATTCTGGAAGACTCCCTACAAATCTGAGGTTCTTCGGTTACTGCATTTAGAGTAGGTGGCAATGCTTATCTGCCATGTTGCCTGCACTGTCTGACTTAACACCAGCGGCAGGGAAACCAAGTATTACAGATTTACGAATCCACATTTGAGAATGGAGAAGCTCCAATGCCTTCACTAGTGTCAGGTGACGTCACGAGCAGTGACTAGTGATATACAGGCGTTTCTCTGCTCTGTGCACTTCTCATTCACAATGACTTGCCCAGTGCTGCTGAGAGTAGCCTAAATTAGCCCTGTTGCTGAAATGATGAGCACTGCTGAATTGCATCCGAGCACTCAGGATGCTGCTAACTCGGGGTACATGCTGACTCAGAGCTGCACAAGCTCCGGGCACTCTTTTTGCTTAGAAACCATCCTTTCAGAGACCAGCTTGTGGTTTGGGGGCTGCTCACATTAGTTAAGCTGACATTGGCTGATAAGACAGGATTTAGGAAAGGGCAGCAGTGCAGAGGAACAATGGGGGCTGCCAGCTGAGGGGCACAGTGGTGTGAGACAGAAACCTGCCCACTTCAAAATGGTGGGAAATAAACTGCTCCTGAGGGCTTGCCTGCGCATACCATGTACTAACATTAGAATGATACAGAGAAAGGAGCATGGCCCCTGTGCAAAGCTGACATACTCCTCTACAGCCTCTACAATGTGCAAAGATAAAAATGCAGAAAGGCCAGAGGTAGATGTGACCAAGCAGTGAGACTCCTGGACACCCAGGCCCCTAGCCTCCCACTCCTCCAGCAGCCACCGCAGCTCTGAAACAAAGGCAAGGCAGCACACTACCACTCTGAGTTCATGATATACAGAACCAAAGAATGCGATGGTTGATTAGAATGGTGAACTCTACCAACTGGTATGAGGTGATTTGCTATGAAACCCTTGGAATAAGTTTTGTTTACATCACATTTTATTCGTATCTCAGCAATTCATGATGTGAGTGATGTCTACACCCTTGCACATGTTAGCCAGTCAGGACTACTCCCCACCACCCAGAAACGAATGTTGTATGATGGGAAAAGTGGGTAAACACTCTCTCTGGAGAACACAACATGGAGTTTTATGTCTGTGTCAGTCACCCACACCGGCTGTCATTGCTTGCTTTCCATAGCTGGGCCCACTGAACTTGCATCTACCTGAACGCTGATAAATACTCTACTGCTAATCCACTAACTTAATCAAGCCTTGAAACTTTTTTAGACCACACAGGTCCTAATCTAAACTGTGATCCTCCTGCCTCAGGCTCTTGAGTAGATACCATTATAGGCCTGAACATTATTTTTAATTTTTATTTTCTTCCCTTTGAACATAAACATCTTAAAGGGTATTTCATTTATATGTGTGTGTGTGTGTGTGTGCACCACATATGGAGGTCACCGAACACGTCTTGAGAATATGTTCGCTCCTACTATGTAGATCCCAGGGATTAAACTCAGGTCATCAGGTTGGCAGTGAGCACTTTTATCTTTGGAACCATTTTTTTTTCTCCTCCCGACAGGGTTTCTTTATGACATTTCTCTTGTAACTTGGTACCTATGTGCAAACATTTCTCTAAAGAACAATTCTAGGTAGTTCCTTTACCAGATGATATCAAACTATTGTCTAAGCTTGGTGACCCATTTATGCTCCTATTAGGAGCATGTGTGTGTCCTGAAACATACTGTATATTTATCTGTGTGTGAAACTAGGCACTGGTGGTGAGCTTCTCTGCTTTACTCCACTTGCAGAGACAGGGTCCCGCTGAACTTGGACTTACTCACTGCCTAGCCGGGAAGCCCTGGAGATCGTCTTGTCTGTCTGTCTCTCAGAAGCAGGAAACCACTCTTGGCTACTCATGTCTAACAAGCACATCAGCTGCCCAGTGTATTCCTCCGGCCTTCTGACGTTTGCAGTATTATGTATGGTATGTATGTCTGGTATCTATGTCTGGGCTGTAAATTGCATTACTAATCACGCTGACCATCTTTATGCCTACTGGTTATCTATCCTTTAGTAGTTTTTTAAAATTACATTTATTTTTATGTGTCATGACAAGCTTGTGCAGATGAGAGGACAAACTTAATGAAATCAATTCTCTGGTTCTACCATGTTGGTTCCAAAGATCGATCCTGAGGTCATTAGCTTTGACAAGAAGTGCCTTTACCCTGCTGGGACTCTATTTTTTTTTCTTTCTGTGATGTTATTGATTTATTTATTTTTGGTTTAGGACAGATCTCACTATATAAAAGCTGGTTCAAATTCAATTATGTAACACAACCTGGTTTCAAACTTGCAGTGATTCTCCTGTATCTATTTCCTGAGTTTTGGGATTATAGGTGATGTGCTGTCATGTCTAGTCTACTTTCTTTTTTTATATTATGGTAAAATAAAACATAAAAATTACCAATTCAGCTCTTCTCCACTTCTTGTGTATGTGTGTGCACGAGCTCACACATGTGCATGCTGCACACCATACATGTATATAATGTATGGACAATCTGCTTCCATCTCTTGATTCGTGGGGCTCAAACTTAGGTCATAAGCTCCTTCTACCACTGAGCTACCTTGCAAGTCCCATTTCAGTTTTAAAATTAAAATTAAATTCTGAGATAATATATTTCTGCTATGTAGTCCAAATTGACTTTGAACTGTGTGGTGATCTTCCTGGTCTGGCCCCGAGTTCTGGCCTACAGTCCCAAGCAGCGACAGTGCTGGACAACAGCTGTCTTCTTGTCTAGCTGTCACTGACCTATTTTCTTCTTTTTCTTTTTTATGTTTATAGTGTGCGTGCACATATGTGAGCATGCCCTTGCACCCACCAAGTCCTCACACCAGCCCTAATCTTTTTGTTAAGGTCAAACTTTCCATATGAAAAGCTTACTGAATGCTGACAAATGCTGGGTGCTGTGATGTCAGTGCTCTGACAGCTCACACTCCCAGTGCTTCGTGGAACTCCTGCCATTCCTCTGAAAGTGAGCAGTGTCAGTACTGCTGTGCTCTCAGGGGAGCCTTCCTGGCCTAGTTACCCTGAGGGTAAACACAGTAGTGGCGGGCTTCCCTCTCCAGACATCAGCACCAGCTTGGCTCAGGCATCTATTTTGTTGTGAGGAGCAGTACATTGTACTTTCTGCTCTGTCACTCTTCCTCTCCCTCTTTCTTTTCTCTCTCCCTCCCTCCCTCTCCCTCTCTGACAGGGCTTCTTTGTGTAGCCCTGGCTGTCCTGGAACTCACTTTGTAGACCAGGCTGGCTGACTCAGAAATCCACCTGCCTCTGCCTCCCGAGCGCTGGGATTAAACCAGATCACAGATTTGCTACCGGAAAGGGACCACCATCTTTGCTAACCCAAAAAATTTCCAGGGAAAGACTTTTGGGTTCTGAAAGCTGTGGTCAAGCCTGACAGTAGTTGACGGCTGTCACTGGAAGCTCATGAGCAGAAAAGTCTTTTCTCAGAAAAGATGGGCACCTGGTAAGTGCAGTGTAGAAGCTGCCTCCAGAGACTGGGGGTGGGGGATGGGCTGAGGAGGGATTTTCTGATGGGTTTGATAAGACCTGGGGCTGTGCAGGGACACTTAGGGACCTGGGTGTCCAGAAATGATCAACACAGCTTTGGAGAAGACGACCTGCTCTTGGCATGAGACCATCCGGTACCTTCCTGATTCACCACTCGGGAATGACCGAGGGCAGGAAAACTGCACACCCAAGGCTGGACCCTCCTAGCAGTCCCTAGGCTCAATCCCACGGGACTGAGTCAAGGATACTGCGTGCAAGGAAGCCATAGAGGGAACTCAAGCGGGGTCCTCCAGGACTTTAGACAGAACAGAAAAGGACTTTGACTGGTAGCCAAGGGTGTCAGGCAGCAGGCCAAAAAGAAGAGGGACCCTGCAAGGCTAACATGGCCTCCTGGAGGGGCCTAGGGACATCTGCAACACAGACAGTATGCTCTAATCACCCGTTCAGATGAGCAAGGCTGAATAGGTCCTGAAGAGTTGAGACCACAGTAGGCAGGGAGGTTATAGATGACCCGATTCTGTGCATCTTCAGGTACACATCTTTGTAGACTCTGAATTTCTACAATAAGCATGTTTAATATTTAGGGAAAAAAAATGAACACTATACGGTAGCAGCACCGTTGTTGATGTGAATGAGCTGCCCAGCAGAGAGGAGGGCACAGGCGTGTCCAGGCCCTCTGGGGCAAGCACCAGGGCTGAGACACACTGGAGGGAGCAGAGCCCAGTCAGTCTCTTTCTTCTGGTTTTCTGGAAGCTCAGAAAGACTCTAGTGTCCAGCTCTCCCCTGCTGAATGAAATACAAGCCAAGAAGACAAGTTTGTGTTGGGGGTGTAGTTGGTGGAGGAGCAGTTGCCTGGCATGCACAAGGCCCTAGGTTTGATCACTAGCTCTGAAAGTAAACAGATAAAACAAATGGCTGGAGAGATGGCGCCTCAGTTCAAAGTGTTGGCTACACAGCAGACTCCAGAGCATCCTAGCTGAATCCCTATCTCGGGGGTGGGAGGAAAACATTTAAACCATTTCTTTCTGACCAGGCAATGGTGGCACGGAACTTTAATCTCAGCACTCAGTGGGGACGGGGCGGGGGGCAGAGGCAGGCCAATCTCTGAGTTCTAGGAGAGCCAGGACTACACAGAGAGACCCTGTCATGGGAAAAAAAAAGGTATAGAAGCCTTTAATTCCAACACTTGGGAGGCAGAGGCAGTAGAATCTTTGTGAGTTAGAGTCCACCAGTCTACCCAGAAAGTTCTCAGGACAACAAGGGCTACACAGTGAGACCCTGTCTCAAAAAAAAAAAAAAAAAAAGTTTAAAAATTATTTCTCAGAGCTGGAGGGATGGCTTAGCAGTTAAGAGCACATACTGCTCTTGTAGAAGGCCTGGGGTTGGTTCCCAGCACACAGGTGGTGACTTACAACCATCTGTAACTCCAGTTCCAGGGGATCTGCTGTCCTCTGTACCTTCACTGTTACTGAACATACACGGTGCATACATATACACACACACTCACACAAATACAACATGTTTGTGCATAGGAGTGTTCTGCCTGTATCACGTGTGCCTGATGCCCATGGAGGCCAGAAGAGAACATTGTACAGCTCCTTCTCCCCCACCCCACTCCAAACTGTTTAAGTAAAACAAACCTGAAAGCTTATCTGATGGTGACATTATGGAGTCCCCTGCAGAAGCCCTGTGTCTCTGTGTGGCACATGTATGCCTATGTGCTTGTGGCAGCTGAGGTTGGCACTAAGTGTCTTCATCAACAATCCTTCACTGTATTTCCAGAAACAGGGTAGCCATGTCTCCTCCCCGCTCCCCGGAGCTGGCCTCATCCACTAGGGCTAACTTGTTAAGAGCTGCAGAGATGGCTCAGTGGGTAAGAGCACCCGACTGCTCTTCCAAAGGTGCAGAGTTCAAATCCCAGCAACCAGTGGACACGAGGTAAACACAAGGTGGACATGGGCTGGACATGAGGTGGACACAAGGTGGGGGTGGACATGAGGTGGACATGGGGTGGGAGTGGACAACAGGGTGGACACGAGATGGGGTGGACACGACATGAAGTGGACACAACACAAGGTGGACACGGGGTGGACATGTGATGGGGTGGACACAGGGTGGACATGACATGAAATGGACACGGGGTGGACACATGAAGTGAACATGGGGTGGACATGAGATGTGGGTGGACACGAACACGAGGTAGACATGGGGTGGACACAGGGTGGACACGAGATGGGGTGGGCACGAGATGGGGGTGGACACGGGGTGGACACGAGATGTGGGTGGACACAAGGGCGGACACGAGATGGATCCAGGTATGGTAGTGCATGCCTTTAATGCCAGCATTTAACTGAGGATCTCTGAGTTTGAGGCCATCCTGGTACAGAGTGAGTTCCAGGATAGCCAGGGCTACACAGAGAAATCCTGTCTGGAAAGAATCCAAAAAAGAAAAAGAAAAAAAAAAAAAGGAACTGTATGTAGTTGTTTGCCAGCCTGGACCCTGAGCATAAACTAAACATTGGGAAAAAACTAGACAGATGCCCACACAAAGAGAGACAATTGTATATCTTACCTGGCCAAAGACTGATCCACCAGTATTGGCTGCTTGGCCAAACACAGAACCAGTATTACTAGACCCGAAACCTGTAAGACAAAAGACAAATATTAAATTTGGAGAAATCTTTTTTTTCAAGAATTATTTATATATTACCCATGAGTTTACCATTACAGATAGTTGTGAGCCACCATGTGGTTGCTGAGAATTGAACTCAGAACCTTTGGAAGAGCAGTCAGTGCTCTTAACTGGTGAGCCATCTCTCTAACCCTGAGAAATCTTTTTTAAACATCAAAATTAAACCCAAACCCAAACCAAATCAAAACACCCTCAGCCTTTAGATGTGTTATGAACGTCACTGGGTGTAGAAGCCATCACTGGCCTTCTCCAGGGTATTTATCCTACACGCTCCAGTACTAACCTGCCTATTTATGCAGCCATGGCATGAATATATGGAAGTAACCTATCACTTTCTGCTTAGAGGCCTGCTCCACAGGAGAGAATTCATTCCTGGCACTGTAAACAAACTGGTCAAAAGCCGAGGCTGACAAGGTCCTACACTGGCAGGAATATGCTATTATTGTTGTTCTGCTAAATAGACAAGCCCAATTTCTTTCTGAATACTTGTACTTATCCCCATAGACTAACACTGCTCTCAGTCTTAGTCAGAGCAGCTTTTTGTAGTGGGCAGTTGGTTAATGAAGAGATTGCTAACTGTGCTGAGACTAAGAGACTGTCAGGTGTCTTACCCCAAGTTGGACTAAAGGCTCCCAGAACACTGTGGCAGACAGAGCAAGAAGTATAAAGAATTGAAGAGCATGCCCACCGGAAGGAAGAAGTTAAAGTGTTTTCTAAACACGGCATGAGTGTTGTGCTCGCGTACTCACAGCAGGAATGACTGCCTGCCTGCTAACAGCCCAGGATGGAGGGGGAGGAACTCATGAGGCCCTATGGTTAGTTGAGGACCTACTGGTAGTTAATGGCTACTGGAGGAGGGGAGTCATTTTTCTTCAGAAGTGTATTTATGGGTACGTTATTTGTGATCCAGTAAGAAATCCCATACTTGTGCTCATAAAAGCTAATGAAACTGTTAAAAAAAACTGTCATTAAAAAAAAGAAAAGAAACAGACAGCAGGAGGAGGTTGTTAGAAAGAAGGGCTCCAGAGAGGAGGAGAAGACAGGACCTGGAGATGTGTGTGATTCTGATCAAAATACATTATATACATGCATGCAAACACACACAAAAATGTCAATAAATATATTAACAATTTAAAAAAAATGCTTCCCCACTGAGTTAATGGGGAAAATTCAATGTAAACACAGCTGTTCCTTGGTATCCGTAAGTTCTAGATCCCTGATAATACCCAGATATAAAATCTGAGGATGTAGCAGTCCCTTGCATGACATGGCATGCTGTGGTGTTTGAGCCCATGTGTCCAGGCTCCCACATATCTTCCATCACCTTGGGATGATTTATGGTACACTGAAGAGATTGTGTCAACTACCTGCTACTCTGTCCTGCTGAAGGATAATGGCAAGAAAAAGTGTATATGGTCAGCACAGATCTTTCCTAGTTATTTCAATCCATGGAGGGCCACATCTGCAGGTACAGAGCCCATACATGTGGAGGGCCAATTGCAAGGCCCTTGCCTCACTGTTAGCATTCTAAAGTAATATAAATTACAAAGTCCCTAGGATTGAAGTCTTCTCTCTTACCAGGTCAGGTGGTGGGAACTGGCAGGGTGGCACACCTTCACGATCTCACTGCCTGTGACCTACACTAGCTATCTTTCTATCTACATACACTCAAGTACTGGATTCCACTAGAGTGGAGTCTCTTCTGCCAGGTACACCGGGAGTGAGGCAAGTGATGCAGGCCTGTAACTCAGGGGTGGTGGTGGTGGAGTTTCCTGCTCATTTCTGGAGCTGATTAGACGGGTGAGAACAGACAACTGGAGGTTGGCCCCAGGATCCAACCAAGCACTCCTGTTTAAACAAGACCCTTGGGAGGTTCCAAATTTGGTGATTGAGCTCACTGATGTTTGTACACACTTTTAAAAGTCCTGTCCTTGATGCTCAGGACAAGTAGTGGCAAGATTTTATTCTCCTTTAAGTTTTAGGCCTTCTCCCTGCCCATTAAATGCCCATCACCCAGATGGGCCACATGCTTCCACAGCCTCAGGGCACAGGACGGAGACCAGGTGGTGGTGGGGTGGGATGGTGGTGCTCTGAGTTGTTTTGGTAAGAATTTAACACTCATTAAAAGAAGGGAAACATTTCCTTTTAACAAATACAAGTTGTTTCAAATAAACCACCACCAAAAAAGAGTCAGCAATTATGTGCAATCCTGCCTACCAAGAAACCATTATTTTTTTGTTTCTTCTGGAGCCTAACTGCTAAAGAATTACCACTTTTCTTTGTGTTGTTGTTTTCTGTGTAGGGTTTCTCTGTGTAACTGGCTGTCCTGGTACTCCATTTGTAGACTAGGCTGGCCTTGAACTACCTGAGATGATCCTGCCTCTCGGGTGCTAGGATTAAAGGTGTGCACCACCACTGCCTGGCAGGAATTACCTTTCATAAGAGAACCACCAGAAAGCCAAAACTGGAACACCTCTCCACATTACCATGCCTGCTGGGAACTTTTAGAAGTAAAAGTCGATGCTAAGATTGGATACAGAATGAAGCATCCAGTTTTCTCTTCAAAAATAGTACAATGTGTGCATTTTGTATATGTGTAATTGCTATTCAAAGAAGCAACATGCCTGCTTCCCACAAGGAAGATGGCATCAAAAGAAATAAAAATTATCCACAGAGCAATTAACTAAATGGGGAGACCTGTATCCTCTCCACTCTATCACCTGTACCATCTACTATGAGGTCAGGCTACATGAGTATGACAGTTTTAAGGCCTCTAAATTAAAACAAAACATTGTAATTAAGAGTTAAATTACGGGCTGGAGAGGTGGCTCAGCAGTTAAGAACAGACTGCTCTTCCAGAGGTCCTGAGTTCGATTCCCAGCAACCACAGGGTGGCTCACAACCATCTGTAATGAGATCTGACGCCCTCTTCCAGTGTGTCTGAAGACATCTAAGTGTACTTACACTTAATAAATATTTAAAAAAAAAATTAAATTACTTGCTGTGGCCTTAAACAAACATGTGTAGTTTTTAACCTGTGAAATTGGTAGTCTTGTGGTCAGCAAAGTAGAGAGCTTGCTGAGGAAGAGAATCGGAGCAATACTGAGCCACAGGGCACAGCCAATCGGGACAAAGCAGGTCTTGCCATGTGGGCACCAAGTGCCCTCCTTCATCTTGGATATTAAGTTTTTGAAACAGGATTTCATATAGCCTGGGATGGCTTTGAATGTATTATGTACCCAAGAGCCTTGAACTCCTGATCCTCCTGCCTCTACTACAGTATCTAGCTCTTCTCTTTTAATTATAAGAACAGTGGAGGCTTGTTATGTTTTAAATAACACAGAAGAGTACAAAGTCAAAATGGTCTGCAGATTCTTACCGGAGGCTTGACAAAAGCTAAACCCTGAAGGTGCTGCTGTAGAGGTAGTGGCCGAGGTGCCACCAAACACAGAGCTTCCCTGCCCAAAGCCAGGGCTCTGACCAAAAGCAGGAGGGTTGTTTTGGCCAAACAGCGTCCCTCCTGTATTGGTAGAAGCCTGTCCAAATGAGAAGGAACCGGGGCTGCTGGTACTCGAGGTAGCTCCAAAGACATTTGCGCTGGTGGATGCGGGGGTAGAGGAGACAGACTGGCCAAAAGCAGGCACGGAGCTGAACCCAGGCTGGCTGAAGGAGAAGCCACTCGCAGGGCTGCTTGTTGCTTGCCCAAAGGCTGGGGACTGCCCAAATGCTGTCTGTCCGAACACTCCAGGAGCTGAAGCTCCAAAGGCAGGGCTGCCAAACCCTGAACTGCTGGCCTGTGGTGTGGCAGTGGCTGTGCTGGTTATGCTGGCTGCCACTTGCCCAAACACAGGGGTGGCAGAGGGCGCAGTGGCTGTGTTACTGGAGAGCTGGCTGAACGCTGAGCTAGAACTGGCAGCAGGTGGCTGTGTAAAGACTGAGGAGCCAGAAGTGGCAGCTCCAAATACAGCTGTCTCTGTGGCAGAAGTTGGGGTACTGCTGGAGACAGTGGAGGTGCTAGGGGTACCCGATGCTTCAGTGGCTGCTGAGCCTGCTCCTGGGAGAACAGCTGCTGCCACAGCAGCCTGTCCAGGCCCTGCAAAGGTGGACGCAGGAGACACTGCCTCTATCTTGCTGTCAGGGCCCCCTGGAGCTACTGGCGAAGACTCTGTGGCTGCCACAAAGCTGTCAGAAGATGCTGGTCTGCTGGGGCTGCTGTCTGTGGCTTGCACAGGAACAGGTTCTTTTTTGGAAGGGTCAGAAGTTTGCAGAGGTGCCTGGGGAGTCTGGGCTGACTGTGGCTGTACTGGAAGTGAGGGTGTTGTTGCTGAAACCTCACTGTTGTCTGACTTGTCAGGCACAGCTGGTGGTGTGGCCTCCTCTGTGCTCTTACCAGATGACACAGGCAGGGAAGAAGCTGATGGTGAACTCAGGAGGCCACCAAATGACAAAGTAGGGAAAGATGCTGGAAGGGAAGGGGCAAGTGAGGTCGATGTTGGGGTAGCTGATGATGCTGTACTACTAGTCTGTGGATTTCCAAATGAGAAACTAGCTTTGCTACTAGCCAAAGAAGCCCCACCAAAACTGATGAACCCGGAAGGTCCAGCATTGGTAAGGGGCACACTGCCAAATACAGTTGCCGAGGAACTGCTAGTGCTCACATTCAGAGCTGAGGCTGGTGCTGCTGGGGCCGGGCTCACAGAGGACGTCACAGTGGGCTCCACCGGCTTCCCTAACACTGAAGTACTAGGAAAATTAAACCCCGAGGGCTTGGCTGGCTGGGCTCCAGCTAGGTTCGTGGAGGAGGCCTTACTAACGGGCTTAGTAGAATCCTCAGATTGGCCAACACGCAGTCCCGAGAAGCTCCCTAGCGTCTCTCCAGCTAGAGAACTTGGGAACAGAAGCTCTCCTAACTTGGAGGGTGGAGTTTCCAATTTGCTAGAAGCAGAGGACACAGTAGTTTCAGAAGGAGCTGCAGGTTTGCTGCTGGATGGAGCAGAGTCTTCCAGAGAGGCCGCTGTTATAGAAGTGCTGGGCGTAGATGTCACTCCTGTGGCAGGGGAGTTCCCAGGAATGGTCTCAGAGAAAGGTTTGCCTCCCCCACCAAATGAGAACGCCTCAAGCTGAGCTGATTCTTTAGTGGGGGGTGCTGCCCCTAGCAAGAAAAAGAAACCAGGAAAAAATGGATTTAGCAAAATAGAATTCATCATATTCCTACTGATTGCCCTTCTAAGGCAATCTTTCTCTTCAGGCTGGGCCTGGTTCTAAGGCAGGGCTCTTGAGAAAGGGCAGGATGACCGCTTGTTCTGCACAGGAACATCAGCACTGCCAGAGTCAGCTCTCAAGTGGGAAGGAATGAAGATTCTGCTATGATCACCACATCACAACAAACACGTGACATCTAGGACACATGAAATGGACACATTGTCCTCAAAGAGACTGCTCTCAACACAGTGCCCTGGATAATGGGTTCCCTCCTACTCTTGGTATCAGCTAATGTATGAGTAATCCTCATAGCCCGATTGGACCCAGACTGGAAGCTCTTCACTGTTTAAGGTCAGAGTGTCAACCCACAGATACTAATTTTTATTGCAATTAATCTGTTTAGTAGGGTCCTGCTGAGGATGGCATTATATTATTGGTGATGTCGTTTATGGTTTTTGTGTTGTTATCCATTACTGTACTGATTCAGAGTTGATATAGGATTACTACTGCATCTCATCCTGACTTTTATTTCCCTAAGATCTGCTTCTCAAAGTAACGGTGACACCATGTCTCATAATAAAATTTTGAAAAGAGATTTGTTAAATACAAAGCATTGGGTTCTATTCCCAGCACACACTAGAAAAGTTTGTTGATTGAAAAACTAAAGATGACTGATGTCTTATTTATCACATGTATAGTCCAAAAATACACTAAAGAAGAGCAGACAAACTACAAAGCACGGCAAAGCCATGGGAGAGAACTGTGAGCCCTGGACAGGGAGGATCTTGGTTATGCCTGGCGAGTGTTCCAGAGCTGCACTCCATCTTCCAGGCCCTTTCTACTTTTTATTTAGAGGAAGTGCAGTGCTAAGTTGCCCAGGCTGGCCTTGACCAACTCTTTAGCCTAGACAGGCTTTAAATTTGAGAGCTTCCTATCTCAGCTTCTATGTAGCCGAGACTCTAAGCCTGAGTCAGCAGATCCAGCAAAGGTGACAGAAGACATGAGGTTACATGAGAACTCGCTAAACACAAAACCCTGCAAAGGAAATGCAACAGAGCTGCAGCGGCTGCTGAGGAGTGATTCAAACTCCATCATACAGTTTATATCTCAAAATCTCCTAATTAAGAACACGTCATGGTAAAGGCTTCCTTTTGAATAAAATAAAAATAGATTTCATTACATAGAGAGCTTGGAGGAACGTGACAATGCTGTTGTCTTTTGGGTGGGTCTGGTTCCTAGCACAGGTATGTGTACCAGTGTTGAGGACCAGGTTTGATCTTTTACTTCCATAGTACTATGCCCACCTCTTTTTGGGACCAAGTTTGCATGTTAACATTAGAATGTTACAGCAAATGAGACTTTGAGAAGCAAGTCTTTTCCCTCTTTATAGTTATGTAAACAGATCTCCTTCACAACAAGTTCTTTAAAAAAAATATTTCATTAAAATATTTTATTTGTGTGCATGTTTGCATCTCACAGACAATGTGCAGGCAGAGGGCAACTGTCAGGGTCAGCTCTCCCCTACCATGTGGGTCCCATGAATGACACTGAGATGCTTGGTCTGGCCCAGGTGTTGAGCCTGTTCAGCAGCCCCACATCAAGCTCTGGGTTACACACTCTGCTACTACCCTGCTGCTATGAACTCAAGCCAGGGTGTCCTGTGTGCTGGAAGGTGCCCTGCGCCAAGCCGCTCTCAGCCCTCCAACGTGTCCCTGATGTACATCATCACTACCAACCTGACTGTACCAACTGAAGAAGAGCCACAAGTCACAACGAAAGCACACATTCATGTGCAGCACTTCTCCCATGAGGGGAACACAAGAGAACACTATGCAACGTGGGGACTGTACCTGGTGTGGCAGTGAAACTAGAAGATGGGGTTGGTGTGATTGTCCCAAAAGTAAAGGTCCTGAGGAGTGGAAAAAGAAGTTAAAATGGAACAAACTTAACACAGCATCAGCTTTTAAATATTCCTCCTTATAATTCATTCATACAACATGTCCTGGAAGAATTTACAACTAGTGATTAGCACTTGGGAGGCAGAGGCAGGGGGATTTCTGAGTTTGAGGCCAGCTTGGACTACAGAATGAATTCCAGGACAGCCAGGACTACACAGAGAAACCCTGTCTCAGAAAAACCAAAACATAAAAGAAAAAAGAAAACACCTGTTGTGTACACCCGATGACCTACAGAAGGGAACAAACTTTCTCTGCCAGAGGACAAGAGGCTTAGGCTTAAAAACAGTAGCTGCGATAACCCTGACCACAAAGGACAAACAGCTAAAGCACTGTCTGCAGATGGGTTGGCACAGCTGAGAGAGCTCAGGACTTGCATGGATCTGGCTGATAGTGACTTAGCACTGACCCAGGGGAGGCGAATGAGAAAGGCTTGTTGAGTTGTCCTGCAGCAGATGGAGTCGAGGTCACAGCGGACTCTGTCTTGGCTGCCCCTGGACCTGAAATGGACAAAATAAGGACATTCCAAAAGTCAGTTAGGAGCGCTATTCTGTAATTCCCTACAGCCCAGACGGTGTGCTGTTGCTCAGAGCCACAGCCCCAGTTTTTGGGACCTCCAGTGTATCCTGTGACAAGTCTTAAGCTGAGGGAAGCTGGCCTGTCACCTCCTTGTGTTCAAGGTCTCTTAGTCTTGCTCTTTGGCTCTATCAAGGCATGACACACTCTCCTTTCCAGAAAAGTCAGCAAAACAATCTCTGTGCAGCCTAAGTCCAGAGCTGAGGGTATAATCCTCTACACCGCCTGAGTGGCAAATGCTTTCTACATACACAGGGACAAAATCCCAAGATAAGCAAGCTGATACAGTGAGCATTTCTAAGCAATAGCCTCAGAGTTATCTATACATTTCTGCTTTTTCCATAGGTTTTACTTTTTCTTGAAATTCAGAAAATACCACCTTTCTTTCCTTCCTTCCTTCCTTCCTTCCTTCCTTCCTTCCTTCCTTCCTTCCTTCCTTCCTTCCTTCCTTCCTTCTTTCTTAACCCACAGAGGTAACAGACACTTGCTACACGTGATCACTCTAGAAACAGACACTAAGCGGACACTGACTACCAGCCCAAGTTAAGCTTCACTC
>NC_034592.1:19303041-19304377 GCF_900095145.1 Mus pahari | reverse complement strand
CTTTTTCCATAGGTTTTACTTTTTCTTGAAATTCAGAAAATACCACCTTTCTTTCCTTCCTTCCTTCCTTCCTTATATTCTTCCTTCCTTCCTTCCTTCCTTCCTTCCTTCCTTCCTTCCTTCCTTCCTAACCCACAGAGGTAACAGACACTTGCTACACGTGATCACTCTAGAAACAGACACTAAGCGGACACTGACTACCAGCCCAAGTTAAGCTTCACTCAGCACTGAAGTGCAGTGTGGGCTGTAGAAGACTCAGTGCACTTGTCCAGAACTAACGTGTAAGCAGCTCTCAACTGTCAGCAGAGTGCTGCTCATACACAATCCCAGGCAGTCATTACACAAACGAGGAAGGTGAATCTGCCAGGAAAAGGAATAGTATGTTCAAGTGTGATGGGGCTGGAAGGGTGGGGAAGCAGTCTCGAGCACATAGTAAATGCCTGGTGGTGTTTCAAACAATGCAGTGGGCAGGGAAAGGCACCTGCTGTCAAAGACTGAGAGCTGGAGTTGGATCCCTGGGCCCCACCTGGAGAAATGAAAGGAGGTGACTTCTGCAGGATGCCCCCTCTTGTGGATTTCAGGTGACTTCCTGACAAGAGCACTGTGGTATGCTCGACCCTCCTACTACATAATGTAACAATTCTAAAGAGCAGCAAACAAAAGACCTCAAGATATCTATCTATCTATCTATCAAATTCTCGTTTGTTTGTTTTTTTGAGACAGGGTTTCTTTGTGTAGCTTTGGCTGTCCTGTAACTCACTCTAGACCAAGCTGACCTCTGCTTCTGGAATGCTGGGATCATAGCATTCTTTTTTTTTTTTAAAGATTTATTTATTTATTATATGTAAGTACACNGTAGCTGTCTTCAGACACTCTAGAAGAGGGAGTCAGATCTGGTTACGGATGGTTGTGAGCCACCATGTGGTTTCTGGGATTTGAACTCAGGACCTTCGGAAGAGCAGTCGGGTGCTCTTACCCACTGAGCCATCTCACCAGCCCGGATCATAGCATTCTTAAGGGCACCTTTAAAACTGATTCCCAGGGCAGCTTTCACTTTTTACATGTTATACTTTTACACTGACATTTTTGCATATAGTCTTGTCGTGATCAGTAAAACAAGATTTTCACCCCCAGACAGGGGTTCTTTGTGTTACTGTGGCTGACCTGGAACTCACTATGTAGACCAGACTGGACTTGAACTCACTATGCAGAACAGGCCAGATTTGAACTCACAGAGACCTGCCTGCCTTGCTGGGAATAAAGGTGTATACTGCCACCACCTGGCTACAATTAAGTATTCCTATTACAGGTTCCAGAAATATACATACAATGAGAG
>NC_034592.1:19270358-19303030 GCF_900095145.1 Mus pahari | reverse complement strand
GTATTCCTATTACAGGTTCCAGAAATATACATACAGAGAGAGAGGGAGGGAGGGAGAGAGAGAGAGAGAGAGAGAAGGGAGGGATAAGGAGGGGGGAGAAAGAGCGCTCGTGAGAGAAATATAGGTAATGTTGACTCATGTCTTTAACCCTACACTTGGGAAGTTGAAGCAGGATTGCTATAAGCTCAAAGGCAAGGCTAGCCTGAGTTACAGTGAGCTAGATATAGTGAGTTAGTTACAGGTCAGCCTGAGCTACCATGTGGGACTTTATCTGAAATAAAATGAAAAGGTTTCGGCAATGCACGCTGGGTTTTCAGGGATGTTTCCAGTCTAAAAAAGAAAAGCTCTCTTAAGCCTTGGTCCCCTGCAAGGGAAGGCAGCAGTGAACAGTGAGGGGCTGAGACAGGCCTGCCCCAAAGGCCATCAGAGAAGTGAGATCGTGCCTTTTGAAACTTAAAAAAAAAACATTAACCTAAATGACTCAAGTCTTTGCTGAACCCACTAAACTTGTTTTGGCCTATATTGGTGGTGGTGGTGGGGAGGTCAGGGGGTGGGGAGAGGAGGCACATAAGGAACACTTAGAGCTTCAATTAGGTTCTGCATGACGTAGAAAGGAGGTGCCTGAGTGAATGGTGGCTATCATGTGAAGTGGGCAGCTGCTGCGTGCTGCTCAGCCTCTGAATCTGCTGTCAGGTGGAAATGAAAATAAAAGTTAGACACAGAGTTGTGGTGTGCAGAACTAAGTGAGCACAGGCTGTTTAATGGCAGACACTGAGAGAGATGCTCATGGATAGGCTTCCAGTGGTTAGGTATAGGGAACCAACAGAGTCCTTAGCGAATGTGAAATGCTTGTCAGGGTCCTGGCCATGTCAAAGGGAAAGGACAAGGCTTTCCCGCCTGGTCTAAGTGTGAATGTTAATAGTTTGTGCAGAAGACACCCACTGTAGCTTTCCCCACACCCCTACTTACAGCCTGGAGACTGCTCCCTACAGAGACTGCTCCAACCAGGCTTAGCTAAGCCTGCCTCCTTGTTTAGCCGTACATCCTAACCCTGCCTCCCCATTCCTGCAAGTGTATATAATAAACATGCTGAGCTCCCAGGATGCAGTGGCTGGCCCACCTGACCCCAGTTTTTCTCAATTCCCCGCCAGTTCAGTCAGGTAATTCCCTGGAGCAGCACAGTCTTAGCAATTTATCCTATGGTCCAAACACTTCCAGCTACTGTAAAAACTAACTTAATTAAAAATATTTATGCTTCAGTCTGCTGGCAAGTCTGTGAAGCTATAAAACCTTGTATTATTAGCTTACCTAACAGGATCTTACCCTGAAGCAAGTATGTTGTACTTTATCTATTTACTGATTTTGAATAGTTACTATGAGGGGGCTGGGAATGTAGCTCACCTGAAGGAGTATTCTCCCAGCACACAGAAAGTCCTGCACTGTATAAAACCAGGCACGCAGTACCATGCACAGAATCCTCACACTGGGAAAGCAGAAGTAAGATTATCATCTGCAGCTACATATCAAATTTGATATGTCATGACTGAGCTATACAAACATGCCCCTCAGGGTCTCATACAGAAACAAAGAGGGGGAAGGAGGAAAGGGAAGAAGAGAGGAAAAGAGAAGGGAAATGAAGGGAGAGGAAAGGAAAGAAAGTAATTTACCTGCAAGGGCATCAAGAGGTATGAGAGTTCTTTCCCTTTGAGATGAAGGAACAGTGCTCAACTGTCTGTCTAACTTCTCTCTAAACACCCATCATGCAGTGATGCACAAAGACACTGCTATAAAAGACCATCAAACGTTTTCTCCTGCTGACTCTAAAGTCTAAACTCCAAGTTTAGCAAGTGTTAAAGGACTTAACGATGTCCTTACAATTCCTCAAAATGAGGCCTTTGGAATTCGGCATCTGACTTCCTGCCCATTGGCTCTGGGATCTACAGAAGGAGCTCTGGGGAGCACTTTTGTCTTCATTCTCATGACAGACATGCAGACTCACCTACAGCTTTATCCCCAGAGGACAGCTGACAGGATGCTGCTGTGGGTCCTGACGGCTTCAAGGAATTTATCAGAGACCCCTGTACAGAACACAAGAAAAACGTTTATGGTAAACTGCTAACTATCCTTGGGATAAGTGAATGTGTATAACTGAAATGTAAAACATAAACTAAGCAAATGCGAACACTTGAATTCAGTTTAATTACCCACGAAAAGGAGGAAAGGAAAAATAACAAAATGTAACACCACACTGGAGGCTTGTGCGTGACTCATGGCTGACTTCTCAGTATCTACCTAGTACAGGATGGGTGGATGAAGAACACAGTCCCAGCAATTAGTGAACAGGAGAAGCACCCGGGCTTCCCACCTGCAGCCAGCACCTCTGCCACAGTATGACTTATTACCATCCTCCATGGAGAACAGAGGCAGACTGAGGCACAGGATAGTGGTGGGACCCCACAGCCGGCAGCTAAGGGTACAGTCTCAAACTCTGGATTCAAGTGCAATCTAAGGCTGCTCATCTCCAAGACAGATCTAAGAGAAACAGGACTGCTGGGAAAGCTCCATAGATAGCTTGGGTTCCTTTATAGCCTCCTCCTAATCCACACATACCACACTGCTGCTCTATTATTTTCTTTTTCACTGTTTAGCTGCTTACAATCAGTCAAAAGTCAGAGGCAGACACATCACCGAAAGCATGCAACCTCTGAAAAGGCAGAGCTGCAGCAGTAAGACAATCCATACCTCAACACCCATTTCCAACAGAGTGGTGGGAGAAGCAAAGGGCAGCTTGTTCAGCCTGCTTCTATCAATAAGTGACTGGATGAGCCCATGTGACTCACCTGACCTCGGCTGCCTCAAAAGAGACATATCTAAACACCTAGGGCACAAGTCAGTTGCATGGACTGAGATAATGTTAAGAAAAACAAAACAACAACAAAAAAAAAGGCAAACTAAACATCTCATCCAAAAGCATTCTGTTAGCACATGGCCTAAGATGACTAGTCTAGAAAGTCAATGGCCTCAACTGGTTAACCATGTCAAGACTGGCATGAGTTATGGAAGTGACAGCCCCTTCTAAGGATCACATTCATTTAAATGAAGTCAAATCATAAAATGATCTTCAGTTACAGAGACATACTGCTAAGGAACACATCAGTAAGTTACCTGCTTGGCTTGGCTGTTAGCCACTGGGGTTAACACGGCATGGGGGGTTTTGGATGCTGAGTGCTGCACCGAAGAACTGAAAGAGAGAGAGCGTTTGCTTAAACATTACTGAGGGCAACATGCTCAACCTCAAGCCAGTTCCCT
Organism: Mus pahari; assembly: GCF_900095145.1. Lineage (NCBI taxonomy): Eukaryota > Metazoa > Chordata > Mammalia > Rodentia > Muridae > Mus > Mus pahari. The sequence continues at coordinate 19,299,721 of NC_034592.1, read as the reverse complement.
GCTCAGTACATAAAAACACTTTGGGGCAGCATACAGATGTCTTGGATCCCAAACTCACCAGACATTTTGCTGAAGAATTAGTTTTAAATGAAATCTGGGTTTTCAATTATATAAAATGCAAGCAAGCCAATGACCTTGCTAACTTTCTTCTACCTACCCACAATTCCCTGAAACAATTTATAACCATTTCCAACTAGATGGTGTTCTTATTTGGACAACTGACATGCCCCTTTCCTGCCTCCCTGGTTTTAGATGTGGAAGTTCCAATTCTTTTTCAAACCTGAAAAAAAGATGTTCAGCAGGAACTATGAGGCATAAATGATGAGCTGCACATATAGCAAAGGCGCTGCCCCTGCCCCAGACTGGCACAGCTATGGGTAGATTCCACAACACACCTGCTGTTTCCAGCCTGCATCTTGGTTATTACTCTGTGAATGAAAGTACACCCGTTTCCAAGGAACCTCTCACTAAACCTGACTGCTGTACTTAGGGAACCACTGTCTCACTGCCTAGCCTGTGGTAGCATATGAAGACTCCACCTGTCAGTTCTATCACAGGCGCAAGCTCTTATCATTTAGGAGAAGCTTTTCAATTTCTCTCTCCCCAGTGCAATTACTTTAACTGAAATGAATAGTGGCAGTTGTAGTTGTAGGATGTACGATTTTAGAACTCTTTTCAGATTTAAGGGAAGATTATTAGTAACTTTTCATCAAAAATTAATTTGATGCCAGGCAGCGGTGGCATATGCCTTTAATCCTGGTACTCGGGAGGCAAAGCGAGTTCATGGACAGCCTGTTCTAACCGAGTTCCAAGACAGTCAGGGCTACACAGAGAAACCTTATCTCAAAAAAAAAAAAAATTAAATTTTTTTTCTTTTGAAAGATGAAATCTTTAGGTTTAGTCCTCAGTGGTCCTTCTAAATTCTGTGTGATATCATATATTCTTCCTAGACTTGATTAGGTCAAAGAAGAAAATGAGACTCATTCTCAATGAAACAAAACCCCCATGATGATTCTGCCAAAGCAAAGGAAGATGCAGGAGTGCCCCAAGAGGCCCCACAGTTCAGGGCTCAGGCTGTGCCTGCCCTCCTGCACCAGAGACCCAGAATGTGTCGGCAAGACTGCTGGGACCCAAGATTCTGGAGTGGATTTAGCCAACTTGCTGACAGAATGGCCTGAGCTCAGGGAACCACAAGGGAAATGAATCTCTTTTATGAAAACTGGACATGAACATTAAAAAACAGTATTTTATCCAAATCTTGGAAAATATTTGTAGCTAAACCTTAGTGACAACATGATGGTAATCAAATCACGAAGGCAAAGTTGTGTACGGTCATTGTTGTATTTACTTGTGAGTATGCCACATGTCTCCTGGGCATCCTGAATCCCCAAACACAAAACCAGGAGGCACCAAACCAGAACACTACACCACGTGACATCTCTGGAGAAATGCTGTTTGGCACAAGCAGCCAATAAACCTACCAATAAACCAGCTACAAGAAATCTCTAGCTCAACTAAAGGGATCCAACACCAAACAGTCCACGTCTGAATGAGTATGCAAAGGACTGCGCAGGAATACAGGCAAAATGAAGGAGGCCGACACGCCAATGCTCATGGGAATACTGGGGAAAGGCAGGCTCAGCGCTGCTCTATGTTGAGTAACAAGAGAACTGAGAAATGGATGTGACACTGCTTGTATATTCTGTTATCAGAAACAAACTAACAAAACCACTATACAGCTGGCATCAGACATGCAATGTACACATATACAAGCATGCCTAAAACAAGAGACACGGTTAGGTCTTCTTTTGGACAATCTTAATTATTAGCAAATATCTTTTAATTAAGTATGCATATATGACAAGGCAGAACCAATGAATTATGTAACTAACAATGAAATGTCTGGTATTCATGTGAGAGTGAGACAAGTAAAGAAGAAAGTTTATCAAAGAAAAATAAGCCGGGTGTGGTGGCGCACGCCTTTGATCCCAGCACTTGGGAGCCAGAAGCAGGTGGATTTCTGAGTTCAAGGCCAGCCTGGTCTACAAAGTGAGTTCCAGGACAGCCAGGGCTATACGGAGAAACCCTGTCTCAAAAAACCAAAAACAACAAAAACACACTGAGAGAGAAAAAGATAAACTAATGAAAATGTTACTTTTTTTATTGTTTTTTTTTTTTAAGAGGCAGGGTTTCTTTGTGCAGCCCTGGCTGTCCTCAAAGTCTGAGATCAGCCTGCCTCTGCCTCCCAAAGGCTGGGATTAACTGTGTGGACCATCAATGCCCCATGCATGTGGGTTATGACCCTTCTGGGGGGTCAAATGATCCTTTCCCTGGGGTCACCTAAGACCATCAGAAAATAGATTTTTGCATTATGATTTGTAACAGTAGCAAAATTACAGTTATGAAGTAGCAACAAAAAATACCTTTATGGTTGGAGGTAACCACAACTTAAGAAACTATATTAAAGGCCTGCAGCATTAGGAAGACTGAGAACCATTGGTTTAACAGAGCCCAAACTTACCAAGGCATTCCTGAAGCCTGCCCACAGAGACACACCTATTAGCTACCATCACTTCTGTTGAACCTCTTTCTAAAGACATGGCTCTGTCTAAGTCTCTTAGTTTCTCCTGTGACAGAGGCAGGTGGATCTCTGCCAGTTCAAGACCCATTAGAAACACATTGAGGGGCTGGAGCGATACCTCAGTGGTTAAGAGCACTGATTGCTCTTCCGAAGGTCCTGAGTTCAAATCCCAGCAACCACATGGTGGCTCACAACCATCGATAACAAGATCTGACTCCCTCTTCTGGAGTGTCTGAAGACAGCTGCAGTGCACTTACATAAAATAAATAAATAAAATCTTAAAAAAAAAAAAAAGAAAGAAACACATTGAGACCCTATCTCAAAAACAAACAAATGAAAAAATAATTTAAAAACTCTGTTTTTTCAAGACAGCCAGCTCTAATGTAACAATGTAGCACAGGGTTTGAGACAGGCAAGAATAAACATATAGCAAGAGCACAAAGGTGGAGGGAGAAACAGACCACTGTGCCTGCTCAGTGTGGCGCTGCCCTTTACCAGTGCTATCACTTGAAGACAGACTATGTTGAGTTAAAACTGAATACTAATGGAGTTATCGTCAATGAACAAGAAAGACTGCACAGAACACAAATACTGAAGCCCAGAATATGAGAGGATAGTAGGAGCTATCATAAACAAATCTTTCCTTGCCATGAATTTAGAAAAAGAAAAGAAAAAGAAATATACACCAAGCCTTCAAAACCAGAAAGCACAAATCAATCAAGACAGGAAATGACAAGAGCAAACATGAGCAGCCTGGGAGTGCAGACAGGAGCAGCACTGTGGGTTCCAGGTTAGCCTGGGCCCCACGGTATGCTGCAAGGTAGCCAGCCAGGCTTTATAGAGAGAAAAGAAAATTTACAAATGAAGTAGCAGACTGACCCCACTATTTATTTTCCCCCTCCCCCACCCCCACTCCCCCCTCTCTCCTGAGACAATTATGCTATATGGAGCCCAGGCTCACACTGCCCTTGTGGCATTCCTACTGCCTCAGCTTATTCAATGCTGATTGTCAAGTATGTTTCATCACAACTATGTGGAAATTTGAGGAAGAATAATTAGTTAATTTGTTTCAGTAACAAAAAGTTGTTCAACAATACTGAATTGTACAGAACTTGACACCAAAAACTGATTGGACATAATGAGCAATGCCTAAATTTAGGGAAGATAACAATAACAAACTGAATAAACATAAGCGAGAAAGGCTACACTACAAAAACTTACTTGATGGAAACCATAAAGGACTTCCGGCTGGAAGACTGCTAATGAAGTGCTCAATATTTGATCTGCTAAGATACGTTCATGATACGTAAGGGTATGAAACATTGCAAATATCTATTATGAGCAGCAGTAGCAAGTCTCAGCAAGTACTTGATGGTCTTCTGAGTCCGTATTATCTACATGTCTCAGACTACACCCTAGGTAACATGACAGGATTAGAATATCAGCCAAGATGCATGTCTTTAGAGTAGTTTAGAAACCAGGTGTATGTGACAATGACCCCTTTATCCATTAACATGGGTCAACAGTTGAATAGTGACTGTTTCTGTTAATGAACTTTTATCAATAGAGATAATTTAAATTTAAAAGAGTAAAATAATATGCCGTGCTAACAGTGAAGAAAGACAATAAACACTTGGGAGGTTAGAAGTAGGGGTGTCATGAAATTCAGGGTCATCTCTCAGCCACATACTGAGTTCAAGGCCAACCTGGGCTATGAGACTTACACACACACACACACACACACACACACACACACACACAGAGAGAGAGAGAGAGAGAGAGAGAGAGAGAGAGAGAGAGAGAGAGAGAGAGATTATTTTACTAAAAATAGGTAACCTGCAGATTAATATTTTTTAAAAAGTTTGGAAGATTACTTTCATTTATGTGTGTGTATATGTGTATGTACCCTCAGAGGTCAGATGAGGATGTCACAGGCAGTTTGTAAGCCACCCATCATGAGTACTAAGCCATCCCTGTGGCCCCTAGATTAGTATTATTCATTAAGATAGCTGTAGAAATTCTTAAAATGTTAGCACGCTGATTAGAACCACATACTTAAAGGGCAATGGGCTACAAGTGTTCAAAGATGAACAACTGCAAGAATGTCAAGATAAGTAACTGGAAACAAGAGTCTTTCAACAAATGATACTGGAATGAGCAGAGTGAAATGGGCTCTACCTCACACCGTTTACAGGAGTAAACTTAAAAGTGACCAAAGACTAAACCACATATGGGTCAGACCTTAAAACCCATAAAGGCTGGACATGCCCACACAGTGGCAGTGAGCTGGGGCTGGGATGAGCACTTGGTGCTGGCCCGTGGAGCACAGACACGTCCAATTCAGTGATAGAAGTTGGACTCGACCATTGCTGCTGCAGGACTTGCAGGTCACTATGTTTTGCAAACTATGGAGCATGTGCAACCTTAAATAAAAAGTTTCCTGAAGTCTACCCAAACCTGTCTTCAGTGGCGGGTACTGCCGAGCTAGGCTTGAACGCAGAATGACAAAACAGAAGGTGGTATTAAATCTAGGCAAGAGCCTACTCCAGGAAAGTGAGATTAAAGATGCCTGCTGATGAATGACGCTCGCTCTTAATCCACCCACAAAAGGGAGGATGGATCTACTTATACAGCAGTGAAAATCAGTGAAAACTTACTAGGTCAAGCTAAAAGTGAAATAACAGAATATGAATCTTAAGTCCATCTGTCTATTAGAAACAAGTTTTGTAATAAAATGACTTTCAAGCTACAAAACAAAATTACCTCAAAGGAAAACACAAGTATTCATTTTATGGATTAAGCCTCCTGTCCCAAGGGAGGCAAATGACACCCTGAGGATGGCATCCAAGGCTGTCCTCTGGCTTCCAAATAGACCACCAAAGCACGTTAAAAATCACAAAGCAGGCATTGTCTAACAACACAGCTCCCTGAGCTGATCCCCCACTGGGCTTCCTAGTTTTCCCTGCTTCCCCTTATTTCTGCCACCAGAGACCTCCTGGTGTCACAGAACCATGTCAGACACACTCCTATTACATATGCCCATTCAAAAAAATTGCTCCTTGGCTGTTTACAGTGGTCAGTCAGTTCCCCTAAAGCCTTTCCTATGTTGTTTCCTGCACCACACCCACCATCATATATAGATAGATATATAACATAGTGTGTTGTCTCCATGACTAGGGCAAAGTTAATAAAACATGACTGGGGTCAGTTTTATTAACTGTGTTATTTCTGGCCTGGCAGTGGTGGTGCACACCTTTAAACCCAGTACTTGTCTGGAGGCGGAGGTGGAGGCGGAGGCGGAGGCGGAGACGGAGGCGGAGGCAGGTGGATCTTTGAGTTTGAGGCTAGTCTGGTCTATAGAGAGAGTTTCAGGACAGCCAGGGTTACACAGAGAAGCCCTGTCTGGAAAAACCATTTGGTTTCACTTCTTGTCAGGACTCAAGCCATTCTAGCTGTCTTTCGCCTGTGCCCCAGATATGCTCTGGCCTTCCCTGGGTTTGATTTCAGCATAGCGCACCCATGGAAACTCACGTGTACTCTGGCTGTCTATTCTACCCAAACTTTCTGGTCAGTCTTCCAAACTCAGCTAAAATGTCTTCTTACTTAACTCTTCCCCAAGCCCAGATCTTTGTGAGTACCTGTCCTATGCCTTCCTAGACCTGGAACCTCTCCTGTACCCACCACATGACACTGCGACAAAACTGTGCAATTGGTTGTCTGGTGGCCTCTCGGCTGAGGTCTCTGTGGCGACAACAGGGATGAAGGCCTTCTTCACTACTACTTTCCCCTCACCCCAGGAAGTACCACACTCACAGCAGGTGCTCTGCAGGGAGCGATACAGGAATATGAACAGCTATGAATTTGCTCCAGTTGAAGAGAAAAGCCAGTCTCACAACCACAATACACAGGGAGCAGAATGAATGTGTGTGGTGTCACCTAAGAATAGTTAAGTGCAAAATTAATAGACTTTAGAGATAGCTGCTTGCAAGGCCCTGAAAGTCAGTCATTTGGCAATGAACTCACCCATGGGGAAGGTGGTGAAACGTATCAATTTTCACTTATGAACTGTTTTCAAGATTATCAGTTATTGAATAAATGACTATTTAAAAGAAAGGGCTAGTGAGGTGTTAAGCCACCATGATTGTTGGGACCCACAGGCTGGAAGGGGAACCAATGCCCCTAAGTTGTCTTCTGATCTCCATATGTGCCTTGGCACACAGGTGCACATGAACATGAATAAATGTAATTAAAAACAATTTTAAGGGGCTGGAGAGATGGTTCAATGGTTAAGGGCACTGTCTGTACTTCCAGAGGTCTTGAGTTCAATTCCCAGAAACTACATGGTGGCTCACAACCATCTGTAATGGGATCCGATGCCCTCTTGTAGTCTGCAGGTGTTCATGCAGATAGAGCACTCATATATATAAAATAAATAAATCTTAAAAAAAAATTTTTTTTTAAAAGCTAGAAAATGAAAATAAAAAGAAACTGCTTCAGGTATTGGGTGCTGAAGCTCAATAACTGTCAGAGTCCAACTCTGTGGATAAAGGAAGAGAACATGCTATCAGATTCTGATGGCCCGGCGTTAGGAGCTCCTGCAGGCCGTCTAGGTTCAGTTGCCAGCACCCATGTAGGGTGGCTCACAAAGACAGTGCTAACTCCAGTTCCAGGGGTTCTAACACTCTCTTCTGGCCTCCACGGGCTCCTACATGCACACAGTGCACATAAACACATGTAAGCACACACATACATACCGAAGATGATAAAGAAAAGGTTTAAAAACTCTTCCTTCACCATTGGTGGCTATTTGTGTTGCAGAGCCAAGCGAGGGAAGCCCTGCTGTCAGGGAGGAGCAGCACGAGGGAGGTGAGCTGATCAGGCCAACCTGCTTCTCTTCTGTAGTCAGTGTCTGAGAAGCACCAGCCACGCCGCACCCACAAGCCTGGCCTTACAAAACACTCTGCCTTTCAGTGGCCTCCCGCCTTCTCTCCAATGGGAATCTGTTATAGTTCCCAAACTCCACTGCACAATTCTATTTATTTATTTATTTATTATTTATTATATGTAAGTACACTGTAGCTGTCTTCAGACACTCCAGAAGAGGGCATCAGATCTTGTTACTGATGGTTATGAGCCACCATGTGGTTGCTGGGATTTGAACTCNATGGTTATGAGCCACCATGTGGTTGCTGGGATTTGAACTCAGGACCTTTGGAAGAGCAGTTGGGTGCTCTTACCCACTGAGCCATCTCACCAGCCCCACAATTCTCTTAAGAGTTCACAGCAACCACAAATACCAGCCTTGGTCCAAATGGCATTTCAAGAAGACTTCAAGTAATTACAGGACAGTAAAGAGGGCAATTTTAGTTGACCCTGAGCGAACTAGAAATTTTGACAACAGGCAGTGTTGGTAAACAGACCAACATGCAGACAGGCAAAGTCCAACATCAGCATGGCAAGGCCACTCAAGAAAACAAGCCTTGGGTAGGTAAGCCTGCTCTGTAGTGTCACTAGAGAACAAGAATACGGGACAAAAACACAGGGTCTGTAGTTGTTCACCTTGCCACTGACTATCCATGAGCAGACCTTTTGGGTTCCCTAAAAATACTAGTCCTTGATAATCTCCCATTCAAGACAAAGGAATGTCCCCCAACTCTTTCAGACAGCATAGGGAGGTTAGTTGCTCCCCAGGCAACGTGGCTTCAAACTTTGTGCACAGTGAGGCGGACACGAACAATGCTGCTAAAGGAAATGTTAGAGTGTGTATGGAGAGGAGCACCACACAACATGAGCCCTCAGTGGGGTAAGGGGGGCACCATACAACAAGAGCCCTGGGGTGGGGGTAAGGGGGGCACCATATAACAACAGTCCTGGGTGGGGTTGGGGGGGGGAACCACACGAGTCCTGGGTGGGGGTAGGAGTACACCACAGAACACCAGCCTTGGTGGAGACCAAATTCAAGTGAGCTCTGGCAAGGTTCTTGCCTAAATCAGCACAGAAGAGAAGCTGTTTGCTTCTCAAATACTATTTCTTCATGAAAATAGTAAAGAGGGCTGGTGAGATGGCTCAGTGGGTAAGAGTACCCGACTGCTCTTCCGAAGGTCCGGAGTTCAAATCCCAGCAACCACATGATGGCTCACAACCATCCTTAACAAGATCTGACACCCTCTTCTGTAGTGTCTGAAGACAGCTACAGTGTACTTACATATAATAAATAAATAAATCTTAAAAAAAAAAAGATATATATAAAAAAAAAAGAAAATAGTAAAGAGTGGAAATGCTAGGAGAGAGGAAGTCAGGAAGGGCACTGTCATTCTCCATGGCCCACCACCTTTACAGTGGTCAGCAGGACCTGAAGAGCGTTAATAAACTGGGTCTATCCAACTTCAAATCTGGCTTACAGTCTTTAGTGGGTGCCCTGGAAAGGTGAGAAGTCTACCTTCCTAAAAACTTAGTAATGGTTGCCCATCCCGCCACAGTCCAGGGCTCTACAACAGCTGTGACAGCAGTGCTCCCTTCAGACCAACTGTCTCCATGACAGCCAAGTGCAAGACGAGTACACAGAGGAGCAGTAACATACCCCATGGCCGCAGACGGGGGCGAGGGATCACTCCTCAGTTCCTGTACATTCACCACCTGAGGGACAGTCTTCAGAGTTGATTCAGTCAGAGTGCTCATAGCTATGTAAATGGAAGAGAGAACTACATTAATTCCTGTAGAAGATTTAAAATCCTTTTCTATAGAAAGTCTATAGAAATGAATGCCCAGCACATAACCTCCGGCAGATAGCAACGTCAAATGAAGGAAATCTAGTAGTCAGCAGTGCAGTCAATAGAACACCGGGCTGACTATTACCAGAGGCCAAGGAATGGACTTCATGCCATCTAATAAAACTTGCTGGCTTAGAGGGACAATTCCTGGCCAGCTTTCTGCCGAAGAACCCAGATACCTGCCACACTGTTGGCTCATCTTGAAAGGGGTGGCAACACCCAGAGGATTAACAGCTCTCAGCTCAGGGCCGATGCCATTCACTCATCCATCCTCCTCTCCCATGGGCTTATGATGTGCCAAGTTTTGGATAAATGTGCAAACACAGACGAGCCTACAGTACTGCAGGCTGGACTCACATTCCAGAGATGCAGCTGACCTTGCCTCCTAGTGCTAACACAGGTGCCCCACACCAGCTTTGTAATCCTTTTTGTCTCACTTGTCCGTCATACTTTATCACCTTTAATGACATTCTGTTGTTAACAACTGGGAAGGCAGAGTAAAGCTCTCTGCTCTCCCCTGAGCAAATCCCAGGCAGCCTGTGGATCTGTGGGAACGCTCACTTCATTCTCCAGTGAAAGAGCTGGGAGAACACCATCCAAAACTGCCCACAATTCATCTGAACACATGAAAGTGTCTCCACCTTAAAAACTTGCTCCAAGAGACAGTGTGAAGGTCATAGTGTTTCATGCTGAGTACATCATCCTAAATCCTGACAAATCTGAACTTTATAAATAATCAGCTAGATGAGGGACCTGGATCAGTGTAATGTCAAGATCCTATGTGTCCAGGAAATAAGGAGATCATCAAATAAGTGTGTTCTGAAAGCGTAAATGTAAGTTGAGATTTGTTATCTTGTCTTTAGTTTTTATTATGTGTTTTAGGTACCTTAAGAAGGTTGTTTAAACTTGATTTATTGCTACTTAATGGTCTTTAGTTTTGTTTGTTTTTGAGATGTAGCCTAGGTAGACCCCCGGTTCACACTAGATCCGCGTTTGGCTGTGAACTTGTAACAATCTGCTTCAGGCAGCCCCTGAGCACTAGCATCACTGGCCCAAAGTGAAAATATTTGGCACTGTTTTCAGCTTTGGCTCTGTCCACATTTGGGGAACAGATAACCTGTCCTTGTGGGGTATTTTGTTTCAAGATTCTTCTTTAATGTTCCCAGCCGGTAACTCTACAACTGTTTTTGGGCCAGTTGGAAGGATGAGTGGCCTCTGAGTGGGAACCACTTGCCAAGGCCACAAGCAGTGACAATTAGCCCCGAGCCCCACTCCCTAGACCTAAGTCCTGATCAGCTAAGTCACTGTCCTAACTAAAGCCAGTGACAATGTTAGTGCAGAAGAGCCATCTGGAAAGGGTGAGCTCTGGTATACATGGCTTGGGTAACTCTCTCTGCTGACTCTCAGTACTGGGGCAAAACCAGGAACAGTAGTGCAGGCGCCCTCCCAGTACCTGAGAGCTGTAAAACATTGTTCTTATGGTGCCTGATAGTCTGGAGATCACCGATCACAAGTAGGAAAATCAGCATCAAAATTCATCAATTTCCCATAAAACTAAATGCAGCACATCTAATGCCTCCCTTTCAAAGCAAAAAACTTGAAACCTGGTCTTTGCCTCCTGGAAGCTCTCCTCACAGGGATGAGGGTCATCAAAGCAGCCTTCTCGTCTAAGAATTGGCAAGAAAGCCAGCTGCCTCCCACTCCAAATCCCAAGCCTGTGATCTGGACAGCTCACAATCTCTCCCAGAAATGGGGCTGTAGTCTTTACCTGGCACCTGACTGGCCATCTGCCGTCTCAGGGCTGCAGCAGCTGCGGCCTGGGGAGCTGCGACAGTGTGGGAAGGGCCTGGTGCACCGTGCTTTACAGTTTTAGTTGCCAGCATTGTGCTGTCCGCTCCCTGAGGAATAACTTTGGTGGCTGATGTAGAGACTAAGGGGAAAAGAAAAATTATCAGACAAATGGGTCAGTGAAGGAAACAGAGGAAAGTTAAAATGGTAAATTCTGTTGGGTTGTACAAAAAAAAAAAAAAAAAAAAAAAAACCCACTAAAATTAAAAAAATTTAAATTAAAATTTTTTAGCGTTACAGAGAACATTAAGAGCAACACAGAGCCTGATTTCCTGTAAGGTGGATTTGTTCCAGTACCTCAGTCGTGTCTCTGCTAGAAGTCACTATGGCAAAAGGCCCTGACACTGTCCTGCAGCAGTGAGCACACAATGCACATGGCCTCAGCGAGTGACTATGACATGGGCACTGGAGCTGGTGAGTTCTGAGCCAGATGCCCCACAGCTGCTGACAGGAGGCCCTGAGTCCACGTGCTGCTTTACACTGAGGCAAACAGCCCACTCCTTTACTTCTGAAAGAGACTTATGTTAACAAAGCGAAGTGGATGGCAGAGTGAAGCTGTTATTGTGTATAACCTCAGAGCCTTACCAACCTCTTCAAGAGAACCTATATCCTTTGAATTAGTCTCCTAATTTTTGATATATTACCAGAAATGAATGGGAACTCAGTGGTCTAAAGTCTAAACCCTGGTGAGCCCCCTCAGTAAAAAAACTTAACAGGGATAAAAGCTGTTCTGTAAAACGGCTTCACTCCTGTACCTCAGTCCTGCGTCTCTGCTAGAGGTGGCTGTGACACATAGTCTTGACAACTGCCCTGCAGCAGTGAGCACACAATGCAGACGGCCTCAGAGAGTAAGTGGCTACTGTGACATGGGCAGCGCTTCAATTGGTGGTGACTTACCTGCAGAGCTCATCATGGCAGGTGAAGAACTATGGATCAGGTGAGGCTTTGCAAAAGGCATCGCCTGAGGCAGGAGACTGGGTTGGATAGAAGGTGTGCGGACCACAGGGGCATGCCGAGGGACCGGGACCACAGCCTCCTCCTCTTTGCAGGTTGGCCGGGCATCTTCTCCCTCCAGAGGCTGAGCTACGGATGACTCGGAACTGCCTTCATCTAAGTCTTCATAGTACCTCTGAGACAGGAAGGCTGACCGAGACAGGCTGGCTGCAGAAGGCCCACCCCAAAACAACATTAGACAACTCAAAGCAATCCCCAAAGCTGTGCCATTTCAGTACTAAGAGAAACAGACCATAAAGCACTTTCATTATTTTATACTTAAGGTGGAAGCTGCTATTGCTGAATATGAATGATAATCTGTGGTCTTTGCTCAAAACTAAGTTTTGAAAACTAAGCTGCTAGGACAAAGACAGCTTTGACCATCAGACAAGACTGAAAATAAGAGTGATAATCTATACTGGTAGAAAAACAAGAGATTAAACTCTCACAGGAAAAAGACAGTATCAGAGAGGTAGCAGGCCAGTCAGCCACAGCATCACCCCTGCTTTCCAACCTCAGAACACCAGAGTGAGACGGCCTGAGTCTGAGCGTCTCACACACATCTAAGTGAGCCCCATGACTCCCCACATGGACTTAGCCTGGCCTTCTCTGCTCTTTACACTGTGGAGTCAGGTTCTGCCACCCTCTACCATGAGCTTGAGAATGTATGCTATTGCTGTACACTGGAGAAACAAAATGCCCAGCCCCCTTCCTTCTCTAGTTATTCAAAGCAGCACTCTTATACTATCGCTTGTCTGTCCTGTAGGTAAATCATGCTACAAGATCTTAAGTTTCAGGCTGGATTATGGTGGCGAGCACCTTTGATCCCAGCACTTGGGAGGCAGAGGCAGGGGCAGGTGGATCTGAGTTTGAGGCCAGCCTGGTCTACAGAGTGAGTTCTAGGACAGCCAGGGCTACACAGCGGAAACTTGTCTCAAAAGACAAAGAAATAAAATCTCAGCATAAGTGCTATACAACAGGCAAAGCAAAAAATCAGTGCCACATGCCAGGGCTCTGCTGCCCAATAGGTACTAGCCACTGTGGCTATTTAAAGTAGTTAAGTACAGCGGTGTGTGCTGTGATACAAGCCTTGAATCCCAGGACTGGGAGCTAGAGGCAGGTGGATGTCTGTGAGTTCGAAGCCACTCTGGTCTACATATTTCCAGGTCAGTCAGTACCACAAGTGGAGACCTAGTCTCAAAAACTAAATAAAAATAATGAAGTGTAAAAAGGATAAAGTTCTTTTTCACATTTCCAGTGCCTTTGCATGCAGGTACGTGCTCTGATCAAGTATTCTGAGACAGACAACTATGTGGTGGGCCACTTAGAAATCTAAGTATATGATATCAGGATCCAAAACATTAAAGTTTATTTTCTGCAAACAACTTGCTATCTTCATTAAACAATGTAAGAATGTAGTTCGGTAGGAGGTTGGGGAAGCCAGCTGAGTTAATTTACCCATGTAATATGGCAGGGCTGTTACTTTTATGGCCTTTGTTAACAGTGCTACCTTGTCAAGACATATAACCAAAGGCAGCACCAGGAAGGCGGCAGGTGCAGTGCCCAGACCTACTGTGCCAGCTACTCATATAATCACCATAGAACTGCAATTGAACTTTTGGCTACTGCTTAGAGCAGTTAAGCAATTTGCCTAAGTTTATAAAGTTGGTAAGCATCCAGAATTCAGACCCTTGTGCATCTAACTTTGTAGACTTTTTTCTCAATGTTGCTATATAAGACGGTCCTATGCCAACAGGATTTCCACTGTAGGGATAGATGAACAGATGGAGGGTTACACACACACAAGGAAAGGAGGTGACAAAAGGTACCCTAGAGGTATAAGTAATGTCACAAATCTGCTGACTTTAAAACAGAGAGCTTGGCCAGGCGTGGTGGCGCACGCTTATAATCCCAGCACTCGGGAGGCAGAAGCAGGCGGATTTTTGAGTTTGAGGCCAGCCTGGTCTACAAAGTGAGTTCCAGGACAGCCAGGGCTATACAGAGAAACCCTGTCTCAAAAAACAAAACGAAACAAAACAAAACAAGAGAGCTTATCCTACAGGACAAATCCCATGAACTCTTTTTTTTTTTCTTTTCTTTTTCTTTATAAGACAGGGTTTCTCTGTATAGCCCTGCGTGTTCTGGAACTCACTCTGTAGACCATGCTGGCCTCAAACTCAGAGATCCACCTGCCTCTGCCTCCTGAGTGCTGTGACTAAAGGTGTTGCACCCAAGCAATCCCTCTCTTAAAGGGACAGGATTAAAGCAAAGGGGGAGGCTGAAGAGATAAGGTAGAAGTCCATGGAGACAAGATCTCTAGAAGAGGATTCCTGTGCAATCATGGTCTAAAGATGAGGGGTAGAGAATGCCACCAGAGGGGATGAGAACCTCACTCTGCAGCTCCAAGAGACCTCCTTCAGTACATCTTCACCACAGTTCCCACATAGCAGCTCAGGCAACGCCTTGAGTCTAGCCTCTCTCAGCACAGGACGTAGCTGAGCCACACAGTGCAGAACTCAGTGCTTATCTACTATGAGCCATTAAGCCCGTGGTGATTAGCAGCCCTATTACCCTGTCCTCTCACTAAAAAAAATAGCTTAGGAAAAACAAGGGAACAGGGTTGGTATGGGCTTGGTCTTAAGTGCAGCCTCAGTGTGATCTTAGTACCAAAACCATCCTAACAAGAACTGTCCTGAGCTGGAGGCATAAGTGATGCAGCTGTGGAAAACTGAGACAGATGCTCCTTTAGCTACAGCAGAGTCACACTGCAAAAGCCCACTGGAAGTGGGAGAAACCAGTCAGAAGGGCACAAAATATGTAGAGGCTGCTAAACACCACAGCTCAGCCTGGTCTACCTTAAATATGCTGAGCAGCTCACAAGTAATCTATAGCTGGGCAAAATCACCCAGCAAGAAGCCTTTTTTATAGGAGAGTATTGAGTATCTGGTGTTAGACTTTGAACTTTCCACTGCCTTGAATTTGAAGACAGAGGCTGCAAGAGCACAATCTTCCTGGTGGTAAAGCAGAAAGATGCTAAGTCAAGCTCAAGCTAAGGCATGGCATCTCACAGGCTCAGTGACTATAGATATTCTTACAGGTTTCTTTTCTCAAAATAAATTGAAAATGACACAGATATAAATAAAATAAATTTTAAAAAAATACTAGCAAAGATACAACTTTAACATCTTCCCATGTAACGTATTCTTTTTTTTTTTTAAGATTCAAACTCTTTATTTATTTATTTATTTATTTATTTATTTATTTATTTATTTATTTATTATGTGTAAGTACACTGTAGCTGTCTTCAGACACTCTGGAAGAGGGCACCAGATCTTGTTACGGATGGTTATGAGCCACCATGTGGTTGCTGGGATTTGAACTCCGGACCTTCAGAAGAGCAGTCGGGTGCTCTTACCCACTGAGCCATCTCACCAGCCCGTAACGTATTCTTTTAAGAGGGAATATGAGGGGTACAAGAGAGATTTCTTGTGTGTGTGTGCACCCATGCATACACATGTCAAGGTTGGAACAGGATACTTCTTCTATCACTTTCTACCTTATTATTTAGAGATAGCCTTTCACTCAATCAGAATTTGCTATTTTGGCTATCTAGGCATCGGCCTGTCTCTGAGATTAAAGGCAAAGGCAAAAACTTTTTATGTGGCTGCTGGGGATGTGAACTCAGGACTCCATGTTCATTGAGCAGTCATTCTAACTGAGTTCTCTCTCTAGTTCTAGGAGAAGGTTTTCTAAAGAGAGGTGTTTTGTTTTTTAACTTCAGTAGAGGTTTTTTGATTTGTATACTTGTTTGTAACCATGTTAAAAAAAGTAAAACATGGCTGGGCAGTGGTGGCGCACGCCTGTAATCCCAGCACTTTGGAGGCAGAAGCAGGCTGATTTCTGAGTTTGAGGCCAGCCTGGTCTACAGAGTGAGTTCCAGGACAACCAGGACTGCACAGAGAAACCCTGTCTCGAAAAACCAAATAAATAAAAAAATTAATTAAATTAAATTAAATTAAATTAAATTACAACTGTTATATATACACTGTGAGTGGTGGTAATGCCTGGAATCCTAGCATTTAGGAGGTACAGAAAGAGGATCCTAAGTTTACTGCCATCTTCCATTATATAGACTTTAAAGCCCGCCTGGACTATGTGAGACCCTAACTCCAAAACAAAACAAAACAAATAAAGCACCCATGTCCTGTTATTCTCTCTAGCACGTGTGCTATCATTAAACAAGTATACTGTGCAGTTTCAATTTAATGTTTATGTTCTCTTTATTCAAATTTTGAGTGGTCAGACCTTGCTACTCTTATCACTACTTGGTAGCAAGACAGGCTACCATCTCACATCTAAGGACTCAAGCATAAAACTACAATCAAACATAAAGACACAATGTGAGCTAAGGATGTATAAGTAAGGATGTTTTAAGTAACCCCAGCAACAAATGAAGATTAGTAAGATTGGGTAACTGCAATAGTTTTCTAATACAAGGATGTGTCCCAAAGTCATCATCAGGCACATGTTCAATGAACATAAACAACAGGAAAGGTTTACTGTAGAAGAGAAATCTGATTATGGTAGTGTTAGTGGCAGATAACAGGTACTGCTGCCTGTCCTGGTTGGGTGGGTTTTTGTTGTTGTTGTTGTTTTCTGTCAACTGACATAAGCTAGAATTATACTGGAAGAGAGAACTACAAAAGAAAATGCCTCCATAGGCTTGGCTTGTAGGCAAGCCTGTGGGACTATCTCCTCAAACAATGATTGATGTGAGAGGGCCCAGCTGTCTGTGGGCACAGCCACCTACCAGCTGTTGATCCTGGGTGCTATATAGCAGACAACCTAAGCAAGACATGAGGAGCAAGTCAGGAGCAACAATCCTCCATGGTCTCTGCATCTGGTCCTGCCCCCAGAGTCCTATCTTAATTCCCTGCCCTGAATTCCCCAGATGACAGACCACAAGCTATAAGATAAAATAAACCCTTTCCCTTCTAAATTGATTTTCATCATGTGTTTTTACACAGCAACAAAAAAACTGAACTAAGATAGTATCACAGACCTGGAAGGTCTGACAGTACAACAGTTTGGCAAAGCCTTGGAATGTGAGAAGCTGCAACAGAAATGGTGGCCTAATGGAGCCAGGGGATGGCTCAGTGGCCAGCAGTACATGCTGTGCAAACATGAGGCCTGAACTAAAATGCCCAGATACCCATGTGGAAAGCAGGCGCTGGTGTGCGGACCTGTGCCTACCATGAGAAGGAGGCAGAGACATGGGGATCAGTGGTACTGCCGAGCTCCAGTTCAGAGACCGTGTCTTAAGGAAGTGATACAGGAGAACACTGACATGTCTGACTGTCATAAGGCAGCCATGGCTCAACATATGTGTGCTTATGTTTCCCTTCCCCCAAAAAGCAGTGGCTTGAGCAGAGGTGGCCATAGAAAAGTATCTGGCACAATCCTCTGCAGGCAGAAGACTTAGGAATCAGCTCCAAGAGGAAAGGAAGAAAAGGTAGAGATTGGCAAACAAAACCCTTTACAAACCGTACTGTGCTGGAGGTCATACGCAGTGCTAAAGATCACCAGGGCAATGGCAAAATGTAGCCTTAGCTTTGGAAAATTAAACACACAGCTACACACAGTTCCATCATGAATTCCAGGCTATATGCAAGGGATAAGATGTAGCTTAGTGGTATTGGTAGACACCCCTTGGCATGCGCTAGGTTCTGGGTTTCATCCCCAGCACTGAGGAAAAAAAAAATTAAGGAATTTTAAATAAAAATTTAAAAGACCTTTCATCTCTAATATTGTAGCTTTTCAGCAAGTTTTTGAAAATATATTACTGGCCGGGCGTGGTGGCACACGCCTTTAATTCCAGCACTCAGGAGGCAGAGGCAGGCAGATTTCTGAGTTCAAGGCTAGCCTGGTCTACAAAGTGAGTTCCAGGACAGCCAGGGCTATACAGAGAAACCCTGTCTCAAAAAAAACAATATATATATATATTATTTATGTATTTTATATATTATACACACACACACACACACACACACACACACTTATTTACTGTGGTGTGTATGCATGTGCATATGCCACAATGTATAAGTAGAGGTCAAAAGATGAGTCATCTCTCTCTCTCTTTTCACTGTGTGTGTCCTAGGGACTGAACTCAGATCTTCAGCCTTGACAACATATGCCATATTCACTGGGCCATCTACCTCCCAGTCCCTTAGCAAGTATTAGCTGCCTAACCTCTTGTTTCCTTTGTAAGAAGACTTTTCTCCAGTGTAATGTTGGTAAAAACTCAAATAAGGCTTGAGTCTTAACTCCAGCTCAGTCCATCCCATGCCACTCTTAACCATTACCATGTGACCTGGGGATGACATGATGTCAAAGTGCAAAGATTCACCTTGAACTGTGTCATCCAAAATACAGGAATTGCTTCTTCCCATGCTCAGACTGCAGCAGACTCTGGGGATCTGTGCAACTGAGCCACCTCCAGTGTGCGCTAGCACTGCATAGCTAGTGCTGGAAACCCAAGGCCTAGTTCCTTACCTGGAGCAGTAGACCTCACTGGTGGGGTCTTCCTTTTGGCCAAGAAGTTCCTCAGTTGGGCCTGTTTCGCCGGCGACAGTTTACCTACAAAACAATTCACCAACCCACAAATGCTTAAGCTTTAGTCTTGACGAGCCAGGTTAGATCACAAACTGTGCTGGGAGGCTGGGGCAGCACTCACCTGGCACTCTGGGAGAAGGCTTGGTGTGAGATTCAATGGTAGTTTTTAACAGGCATTCAAGGTCACTGTCAAAACTGAAACAGGGCAGTGTTACTTCCAAACCAACCATGAGAGGGTTGAAGCTATGTGGTATACACTCCTCTCAATATCTAAGCCCAAGAGAGCAGAGACCGTTCACTAGAAACAAGCTACCTATCAGCACATGACAGGAAAGCCAACAACTTCAACACCACACACCCACGCTAAGCCTAATACTGGTGCCTTAGCCAAAAGGACCACTAAAGCAGAATGGCGACACCTTCAGGGTTGGCTAACTGCAATGATCTCCACGTCTCCACCCTAAAGCTGAATGGCAAATCTGGGCTTCTGAGTCACTTTAAGGCCACCTCCCATGCTCACGTCTCCCTGCCCACCAGCCATCCCTTGCATACCTGCTTTGAGTTGCGAGTGTTGAGGGCAGGCTCCATGGGGACGCGTGGTTATAGAGACGGAGCTGCTGCAGACTGTCCACCAGGTGGTTCAGCCTCTTCCTCTGCTGGTTGATGATCTCCCGGTTGTTGGCTAGTGTGTTGAAGAGTGTCTCTCGTTCTGGCACAATTAGGCGCCTAGTGGCAACAGGGAAAGAATCAGATAGAAGTGGCTCCCTTCTACCCCACACCATATAAGGCTGCAATTCTAACAGGGAAATTAATAAAACAGAGATGCTGAGACATCAAGAGATGCTAGGAAGAAAGAGAGTCATAAGAATCTCCTGAAAACGAGCAGGACTGAGAGGGCCTAGCAGGCCATAGTACAGAGTGCACAATACTGGAGCATTGGACAGGATGCAGTAGGAGGGAGACAGGAGCCAACAACAGGGCAAACCCTCCTGTGCTCACTTGTGACTTGGGTTTTCCTGTATGCAAGTTACACTCAATAAGGCGGGCTGGAAGTGTGTGGGTCCCATTCCAGTCACTGACTGCTGATGGAGACAAGGTGCTGGCAGAGAAGGGAAAGGTTTTCCTCAAGAATGAAAGAGTCACAATGGTTGCTGCTGGGCGGCAGGTCTAAAGTCAGAGATTCTTTTGTTTGTCATTATAAACCTTTGAGCATTGACAAACATGTCTTTTAGCTTGAGAAGAATATACAAATAAAACAAAAATGGGTAGTTCAAAACAGGTACAAGACAAATGGTTTGTCCACGGCTGTCTGTCTGTGCATCGGTCTATCACCACACAACGATCAGAATGAAAACTGCTGATGTTCCATAGAAACTTTCCGTTTTATTTCCTTTTCTCAGACCCACTGAGCAGAACAAGGCAGCCAAGTGAGTGAACCTGAGCTCTGCAGAAAGGGGCCTGATCAGTGCAGTGAGGAGAGGCCGGGGCTGTAACAGTAACGAAAACTCGTTTCTGGTAGCATGTGCACTTTCAGAAAGCCTACTTCTAGGCAAAGCAACATGTATGAGGGCTGGCAAACTCTCGGTACTTCCTCTACCCACAGATCTGCTCCCTCTCTCTCACACTTGTACCTTCCCACTGAAATCATCTGAAATGCTTTTCAATTATTTTATACGTTTGATACAAGAGAAAAATCATACAATGTAATTCCTCGAGAACATGCTATCAGTGGCAACAAAGTGTAACATATACCTTGTTGATGTTTGGGCTTTTCTGTGATGCTAGACATTGAACATGTGGTATAGACACACAGAAGTCAACTGCCTTATCCCTGAGCTACTCTCAACCCTTACAAAATGCATATTTTTTTTTTTTGTTTTTCAAGACATGGTTTCTCTGTATAGCCCAGGCTGGCCTCAAACTCAAAGATTCACCTGCCTCTGCTTCCCAAGTGCTTGGATTAAAGGGGTGCACCACCACACCCAGTTAAAATTCAAGTTATCATTTTAAAATTACATGATGCATCAGATGTGATGCAAATTCATTTATATAAATCACTATGGCCATCACTCGGTGTTTTGTAAATGACACATGTAGAAATGAAATGGTGAAGCAGGAGGAAGGGTGCCTGTGAGATTGTCACTCCTGCTCCTAGGAAAGGCAGAGGGAACATGTCCTCCCTCACCTCTGTCTCTTCTTCTGTTCCAGATGCCGATCCCACTCTAAGTCTAGGACGTCATTCACATCCTGGACAGCAAATTTCACATACTGGTGAAGGCGGCGAATTTCCTACAAGAGAAAAATTAAAAGGCAAATTATTCCTTGTTCTGGTAGCTAGCTGGGTAGCTGGGGGGGAAGATGCACTAAAGTATTCAAAAATAATTTTGAAATATTTCTATATTGAGAACTGTATGAACAAGGAAAACACTAGGTTTTAATATATCCATTAAATACAAGCCATTTAATAAAATGAAAAATGGAAGTTCCATTTCTGCAGTAGTATAACAGAGATGGAACAGAGACAGGGTGAGAGGATGAGAGGAACAGACACACCCACTTCCTCTCCCCGGCTGCCCCTGGGAAGGGTGGGACACGCAGGAGTGGCCCACTATGCTCACTCACAGTGCGCCCATTTAGTTCTCCTCCCCCATTACGACAGGAACTATAAAGTAGACACGCTGATTCAACAATTGGTGCTGGGAATAACTCTGACCCTAGATATTCATAGCACAGAACATACAGGTCACCTCACCATTTAAAGAGCACTCTTCAAAAATACACAATGCTATCCACACTGGAAGCCCAACCCACCACTCCTAAAACTCCAACAGAGGGCCCTCAATAGAGGAGCTACAGAAAGCACCCAAGGAGCTGAAGGGGNCTGCAACCCTATAGGTGGAACAACAATATGAACTAACCAGCACTCCCAGAGCTCATGTCTCTAGCTGCATATGTAGCAGAAGATGGCCTGGGGCTGGTGAGATGGCTCAGTGGGTAAGAGCACCTGACTGCTCTTCCAAAGGTCCGGAGTTCAAATCCCAGCAACCACATGGTGGCTCACAACCATCTGTAACAAGAGCTGACGCCCTCTTCTGGAGTGTCTGAAGACAGCTACAGTGTACTTAAATATAATAAATAAATAAAACTTTAAAAAAAAAAAAGAAGAAGATGGCCTAGTCAGTCATCATTGGGAAGAGAGGCCCNTTGGNNTTGCAAACTTTATATGNCCCAGNACAGGGGAACACCAGGNCCAAGAAGNGGNAGTGGGTGGGTAGGGGAGTAGGGGGGCAAGGGTATAGGGGACTTTGGGGATAGCATTTGAAATGTAAATGAAGTAAATACCTAATAAAAATTGAAAAGAAAAAAAAAAAAACTCCAACAGGCTGATAAGCTGTAATAACACACTTTCAGGTGGGGGCACAGTTAACCTTCATGGTAATACAATTTTTCACTCAAAAATTAAAAATGGAGCTAATTATTTAATCAAGTAAGTATACAGGCACTGAGAACAGTTCAGGAAGCTCTTCACACATGGCACACATCTGACTGTGGGGAAATGTATTTCACACACTTCTGAGAAAAGTGTTCTGTCTCAACCACAAAACAGAAAATGTCATTTAGAAAGAGCCAATCTGAATCCAGGGAGGCAGCGGCCTCAAAGGCATTTAATGACCATAGAAGGCTTTCTTTCACCCACCTCAGCCATGACCTCAGGCCTGCACTAGCTGATGCCAGCTGGGCGGAGCAGCACCTTCCTCAAGGTCCTGCTGCAACGTTTTCCAGTGGCTTCCACATTCTCAACTGTGGTCCCATGGCAATATACCCCACATGAAAATGGTATGTCCACCTTCCTGATTGTAGCACAGGGGCTACGGGCATGGGTGCAGGGTCTGTTATGAGCCGCTGCAGCACCACCCCTGCTCTGTATTTGGTAATGGCTGATTACATTTCCTGAAATTACCTATTTAGCATGATCAAGAAGACAATTACTCTTTTCTCAGTGTGGAAGCTCAGTGCTTTCCTCTAGGCCAGGCAATGGAACAGAGGCCAAGGGCTTTGTGTGGGGCTGTAGTCTGAGAACAGCCCTGCCAGCAAACACCCACAGAGAGAAAGAGCAGTCAGTGAACCCAAGAGGTCACCTTGGAAGAGCCATTCTCTCACCTTCCAGGGGCTGGGAGGTCTCCTGGGCATGGGATAGAAAACTAGGAACAGAGCCCTCACCACACCCACAGACCATGTCTGAAGTGAGGAGAAGCAGGGCTCCCTACGCACCCCTCTGGACTCCATGATGAGTGGAAGGGAAAGATGACCTGTGCACAGAGGCAAACAACACCCAAGTAGCTAAAGAGTGCTACAGCACAACAGGTGACAGAGCCCCAGGCAGAGGCTCTGATGGCACTATCCCCAGCCAGCATGAGCTCAGGCCAGACCTTCTTAGCCCAGGATGCACCATCTCTCTGAGGAACCAAGAGCTCTCACTGGCGAGCAACTGCGGGCTGCTTGCTGTTCTTGTTTTTGAGGGGCCTTCACTTAGGAAAACCCAGGTTGGCCTCAACTCAGCAGTGTCCTTCTCTGACTCCCGAGTATGAGGGACGTGCCAACACAGAGTTACTAGTTGCTCTTGCAGATGGAAATAATAAAAAAAAACCTACAGACCGCTTGAAAGGGTGCCACAGTGATATTATGATTTTTTTATTATTATTATTTCATGATTTGATTTATGAATACCTACTTTAACAAAGGACTTTATCAAGCTCAAGACTTAAAGAAATCTAACTTTAAATTTTAAATTATTTTTTTAAAAAGTGTATCAGTTTCTTTGCTACAAGTAAATTTATGGAAAAGCACAGCCAGTGTTTAGCAGAAAATCAGCAGCTTCCTGAAGAGACATCACTCATACCCACACCTCAAAACTACATCCATGGATGCAAGCTCACTGCTTCTGAACCCTTCTCGACACAGAGGCTTCGCTCGCCTACCTGGAGCTGGGCCTCGCTCTTGGGATCCAGCGGTCTTTTATAAAGCAGGTGGAGATACCCAGAGTCATGATTTCTTCCATGCTGTTCTCTGGCTTCTTCGACCCCAGCAAAGCCCTCCAGCAGAGTTGTTTTCAGAGTACTTATGTCTCCATGAAGAGACTAGAAAACGCCCAGAGAGATAACAATGGAACTGCTGTATAGCCACAAACACAAAACAACAAGAAACCCTCTATGTGGACAAATGTCAACTATTTACCATGGTGAAGATCTCAATCATAGTTTACAACTTTCATTGTCCCCATGCTCAAACTTGTTTTCCTATAGTTTCGGTTTTTGTTTTACTTTGTTTTGTGTTGGGAGTTGTATAAACATGTTCTATCATGTATTAATTTTTATATTTTATGCATGTAAGAGTTTGCCCTGTACACCACCTGAGTGCCCAGCGCCCAAAGCGGCCAGAAGAGTTTGTCAGATGACTGTAATCCCCAATGTGGTGCTAGGATCAAATCCATGTCCTCTGGAAGAATAGCCAGTGCAGCCAGTGCTCTTAACTACTGAGCTACAACTTCAGTTTTCCTGTTTTTCATTATCCTTTCTCCTGTTTTTAAAAACTCAACTTCTGAAGATTGACAATGTAGAAAATAAGAGCAGAGACATAACTCACAATCCAGCTCCACAAGGGACTTTCTCTTTCTAAGCCTGTGGTTTACGACCAGAAGACTGAAGATGCATGAAAATATGTCTGCCAAATCCTTTCAAAAACTCACTTGCCTTTCTTTTTCTTTTTTTCTTTATTGGTTTTTCGAGACAGGGTTTCTCTGTGTAGCCCTGGCTGTCCTGGAACTCACTCTGTAGACCAGGCTGGCCTCGAACTCAGAAATCNGCCTGNCTCTGCCTCCCAAGTGCTGGGACTAAAGGCGTGCACCACCACTGCCCAGCTCACTGGCCTTTCTAAGCCTCCTTTCCTAAGGTACAAAATGGAGAGGGTCACAACTTCCCCCAGGCAGAAAATCTATGAGAACTCATGAGGTGACCTTGATAAAACACAGAGCCTGGCCTGATAAGAGTACTCAGTAGCCAGAGAACAGTAAATAACACTCTCAGCAATAAACACTTGACATTTTGTAAGTGCATGCTCCAAAATAATCATTATCGTAACCCAAACCATAAAGGAAACACTTGGAAGTATACTTAAGTTAATTTTAAAAGCCTATCACCAACGCTTATGGAGTGCCTAGTAAGTGCTAAAGAGGTAGAGATGGTGATCCCTTTTACAGAGGGGGAAATGGAAACAGACAGCTAGACAAGCTCGATAAGCCTCAGTTCTGATAGTCTGAATTCAGGCTTTTGTGGGAGAAATGCAGCAGCCGAGCTGAGGGTCCTCAGAAAATATAAGGGTTCTTATCAATGTTCTAGCTAACAGCAGTTTCTAAAAGCCTCCTTTTACTCAGGAAAGGTTTCCACTGATACAAACCTCTGTGGTCTCTCTGATCTCAAAAAGGAAGGTGTGCAAGTCATCTGACTCTGTCCGCAGCATCTTCATCTCTTCTGAGGTGCCAACCTGGAAACAGGCTTTGGCAGTCCGGGCCTTTAACTCCTCTAGTTCTTTCTGGAAGTGCGCAATCTGTGAGACCATAAACAGAGAGAAAGTTTGTTCTGAACAGCAGCAGAAAGGGCACTGCTTCTACATTTTCAGGGCAAACCTAAACAGAGTCCAGGCCAGGACCTGATGTTAGAGGAATGGCAGTCCAGGTAGCTGCTCTTAAGACCACTCCAGTCTCACTGATGGAGCTATTATAAGAACAAAGATGCTCATGCAACAAACTCACCTCCTCTCCAATTCCAGCCAGCACGGGGTCTGAATCTTTCCACTGAGGCCTCTGTTTCTCTGTGACAGGAGGCTGAAGTACCTTGGCCTGAAATGGAAGGCAAAGGCATCAGGAGGAGCTCCACACTGAATCCAGTCTGGTCTACAGAGTGAGTTCCAGGTAAAACTGAAGACAATGAGGAACTCAAAATAGCCAACAAAGTTCTCCCTCAGAAACCTGAACAGGAACAAGCTGTAAGAGAAGGCTGCAGGCAGAGCTGAGGTAAACATCTTCCGGGCAGCAAGAGCAAGCACAAAGGACATAAGGAGGAAAGAAAGACACTGGAGTATCCAACTAGGAGAGTCACGTGGGCTTGCTTAATGGAGCCGAGTGGGGCAGGGAGAACAGAGAGAGGGGACAGAGAAGCAAGCAGGCTAAGCAAGTATCCAAGGATAGACCAAGGAGTTCAGATTCTACTGTACACTGTTCGAAAACAACTCCTGGTATTGCACAAGGGTTTGAATGAAAAATGATTTATCAATAAAAAAACAAAACAAAAACAAAAATCCCTTTTGCTACTTAAGGGAGAGGGATAACAGTGAGAGATAAAAGCCAAAAAAAAAAAAGGTACAGCAGCCAGGACTCCAAGAGACAAGCAACAGCCACAGTCTGACAAAGACATATAATGATATACCAGGATATATGACACAGAGCATGTGACTGACATGACCTGGAAGAGGAAGAAGTAGTGTCAGTGAAGCAAGTGGACCCGGGTGGAGGGGAGCTTTTGTTCCTGCGCTTATGCAAAGCCCTGGTTTGTCACTGCTGGGCAAAGGCTGGGAGTGCATGAGCAGTCACCAAACAGCAGCCACCTAGCAGATGCCCATGAGCTGGGCATTGTGCTATAAACTAACAAAGCATACAGGATGGAAGGACCCAGGATGGGAGGCACAACAGGAAAAAGCAGGACTCCTGCTCCTGGAATGTTCAAGAGGGAAACTGATAGACCATTAAAGCCTCAAGAACAAGCTGAGGTGATGGCTACTGACTTAAATACAAGTAAGTCTCAAAGCTGTAGACAGCAGAGGAAAATCTCCTGAATTTGAAACTGGCAATGATTCCTAAAACAAGTCATGAGAAGCTGGGGAGATGGCTCAGTGAGTAAGAATGCTTGCTGTGTGCGCATGAGGACCTGAGTTCAAATGCCTTTCCCTACATCAAAAGCTGGGTGTGACCAGGGGCGCACAGAGCCCAGAGCTTAGGTGGAGAAGACAAGGGGCTCTCTGGAGCATACTGGCTGCCTACCTCGTTCCGGGAATCAGTGAGATACTTTGCCTCACTGAAGCAAGTTATAGAGCAGACACCCAAGGTTTCACTACCCGCTCACACTCACGTGCACATATACCATACACACTAATAAATGCAATTCTAAAAAAATCACGTGAAAAGCACTTATTGTAACACACAAGAACTAAGGTGGCATTATAGCTCAATGATAGGTAGTTCCCTATCTAGTTCAATCCCAGGGCTGCAAAATAAACATTAAAAAAAAAAAAAATCATTCAGTTATATTAAAATAAAGATCTTATATAAATAAGTAATACAAAGAGAGTGTACTGTATATGCTTTCTTGTGTGTGTCTCTCTAAAGAACTACATATGGCACAGATAACTGGTAGAGTGCATGTTGTTTTTTTCAATATTTTATTAGATATTTTCTTCATAATATTTATTTATTTTATATATATGAGTACACTGTCACTGTCTTCAGACATACCAGAAGAGGGCATCGGATCCCATCACAGATGGTTGTGAGTCACCATGTGGTTGCTGGGAATTGAACTCAGGACCTCTGGAAGAGCGTCAGTATCTTACCACTGAGCCATCTCTCTAGCAGTAAAGTGCATGTTAAACATGCACAAAACCTTAGAGTCAATCCGCTGCATGCAACACGCATGTAAGATCAGTTAAGACCAGCCATCCTAGCTAGCTTTAATTGTCAGAATAGAGCCTAGGAGTTACCTGAGAGGAAAGCCTAAACTGAAGAACTACCTAGATCAAACTGGCCTGTGAATGTCTGTAGGGATTGTCCGGGAAGGAGGGTCCAGTCTACTATGGCACTAGTAGCCATAGGTGGGTGGTATGAACCATGAAAGGAAGCTAAGGACAAGCCAGGCTGAGAGCCAGCCAGCAGGCAGCATCCTCCATGGTCGCACTGTACTTCTTTGTCTGTGAAGTGAGTTCCTTGGTCAGAGGTGGTGCTATGTGGAACAGTACGTGAGCCTGCCTTGATCCCTCAATAATGGACTGTGACCTCGAATGGGAAACCCATGAACCCTTTCCTCCCCTAGATCTGGAGCTTGTTTGTTTGCTTTTTGTTTGGGGTTTTTGAGACAGGGTTTCTCTATGTAGCCCTGGCTGTCCTGGAATTGGCTCTGCCTCACAAGTGCTGGGATTAACGGTGTGTGACACCACAGCTTGGAACTTCGGTTAGTGTTTTATCAATCACAGCAACAGAAATCAAACTAGGATGCCATCCAGCAGAAAAATGTTAAAAACATTAAGAGACTATATTAAAAAAAAACCTAAAAAACAGATGGCTAATTTTTTTTTAATTTATTTATTTATTTATTTATTTATTTATTTATTTATTTATTATATGTAAGTACACTGTAGCTGTCTTCAGACACTCCAGAAGAGGGAGTCAGATCTTGTTTAAGGATGGTTGTGAGCCACCATGTGGTTGCTGGGATTTGAACTCTGCACCTTTGGAAGAGTAGTTGGGTGCTCTTATCCGCTGAGCCATCTTACCACAGATGGCTAAAATTTAAATGAAACAAAACTCAATTTTGCTAATCACTAGGAAAATAAGAGTTAAATAAAAACAAAAACAAAACAAAAAACAAATACAATGTAAGATGAAAATACCAAACCTGGCAAAACTGAGGACAGAGTAAAAGTGTCAACCATGGGTGACAATTTGCTAAGGGACATGTGCAGTCTGTAGCCCAGCCATCCAATGACTAAGCTTAAACCCCAAAGAAAGGTATATTCACTAGAAGACATCAACCACACTGACTGGGCAATGCTACTCAGGATAGCTTTAGCTGGAAAGAACTCAGCAGTACCCACAATAAACTATCAACTCCAAACAGCAACAGAGATAAACAGAAATCAGGAACATAGTAAAACTACATGTTTAATCTACTGAATTACATTGAACTAAAATTATTCAATCTACTGATAGAAATTAATAAACTAGCTAAATTAATCAGCATATTATTAGATAACAAAAGAGTGAGTGATTCTTGGTAAGGATGGAGACCTGAAGTCAGGGCTCGAAAAGAATAGCCCTGAGATCTTGGTAATGCTTCCTTTGTCAAATTATTTGCTGGTTACCAAGGTTTAAGATTTGTTTATTCAATATGTATACAATGTTCTATCACCATGGGAGAAGAGGGCGTCCGATCTCATTATAGATGGTTATGAGTCACCATGTGGTTGCTGGGAATTGAACTCAGGACCTCTGGAACATCTCTTCAGGCCATGAACTTTTTTCTAAATAAATTACTTTGAATAAAAAAAGCTAAGTAGAGGGGGCTGGAGAGATGGCTTAGTGGTTAAGAGCACTGACTGCTCTTCCAGAGGGCCTGTAAGGTGGCTCACAACCATCTGTAATAGGATTTGATGCCTTGTTCTGTTGTGTGTGAAGATAGTGTACTCTTATACATACAATAAAGAATCTTTAAGAAGAAAAGAAAAAAAAAAACAAA
>NC_034592.1:19265531-19270173 GCF_900095145.1 Mus pahari | reverse complement strand
AAAAAAAAAAAAAAACAAAAAACTGAATAAAGGTTGGGCATGGTAGTACATGCCTTTAATCCCAGCACTCAGGAGGCAAAGGATCTCTCAAGTTCAAGGCCAGCCTCCTTGTCTACAGAGTAAATTACAGGTCAGCTAGGACTACATAGTAAGACCATGTCCAGAAAAAGAAAGTAAATAGGTAAATGCTTTTATGAGTACATGTTGACTTTAGTGTCTCCTATAGTTATAATTACTGTTTCCATGTCTGAATTCTAAAGCACAAAGGCCATGTTAGTAACATGCAAGCGAAACAAGGAAATTTCAACCTACCTGAGAAGAACCTGACTTTGGCACTGGAGGGTTTACCCTGGGTGATTTCTGCCCCGTGGAGGGCGCTGAACTTGGTGCCGTCTGAGTGGAGCGGCCAGCTAGAGCAAAGGAGCAATGGTGTCAGTGGCTTACAGCAGACACTGTCCCTGGCTCCACTTTTACCATCTGTATTAAAGAAGGATGACCACACTGGGCCTGGTGAAGCACACCTACACTACCAGCACTCAGGAGGCTCAGGCAGGGAGGATTTAAGGTCAAGGTCTCTTTGGGCTCCTGCCTGTAACTCCAATTCTAGGAGAGCAGACAACTCTGATTTCCCCAAGTAACTGCACTCACACGCATGCACATACACATAGGAAAAGAAACACAGCAAAAGCCCTCACAAGCCCAAACTCAAAACAGTTCTACAGTCTGACTGAGGAACAGCATGCTTGATGAAGAATATCTCCCATGTGGTGAGACCACCCCAAATCTTTAACCTGAATTGTATCATGTGGAAACAATCCAACCCTAACAGGGATGGTCCTAAAACCACTGAGCTGGGGATTTTGTCTATGCTAATGAGATGAACAGAAAAAGGGAAGGGGAAAAAAAAAAACAAAACCCAGCTATGAGACCACTGGGGAATATGTTACAGACTCTAGACTTGACTGCTGACTCTTGAGAGCAATGGCCTTGGCTTTTAGGTTACAGGCACTCATGTATCTAGCTAGAGGTCAAGTGTTTCCCAATGTCTGCAACCAACTCTCAAATATTTTCAATTTTTTGTATAAAAGGAAGAAAGAGATAAGCAAAAATGTAAACTATTAGGATGCACTGAGCCTTGGTGCCAACCGAGCACAGTATTTATACTTTTGCAAACAGGTTGGAAGACATGTGACAGGAAGGCAGGGCTGGTGTCTCAGAAGCCTTGGTTCCTGTCTGTAACTATTCACCACTTCATAACATGTTCAGAGTGGCTAATGGGAAACTGGACTCCAGAGTGTTGGGAGTAGTAAGCCCAAGTCTCCCCGAGGGCTGCTCCTGTCCTCCATGCTGAAGGGCAGCTCAGTAACCAGCTGTGTGAGGGCGAGCACCTAGGCACAAGACACTTTCTTTCAATTTCCATGATCTGTAAGCAGATCTGAAACCACCATGAATCACCAAGTCAGAACACCACAACCACAGCACATTAAAACATTTAAGCACACAAACAAACAAATATACTCCCGCTCTCAAACCAAACCAAACCAAACCAAACCAAACCAACAAACAAACAAAAAACTTAGCCAGGTGGTAGTGGTGGTGGTGCACACCATCTATTCACTAGGAGGCAAAGGCAGGTGAATCTCTGAGTTCGAGGTCAGCCTGGTCTACAGAATGAGTTCTAGGACAGATAGGGCTACACAGAGAAACCCTATCTCATAAAACAAAAACAAAAAAACCTCCCCTCACGACGTTAGTAAGGACTCTTAACCTGCTGAACCCACCCATCTAAAAGGGCATGTGTGCTTCAGAGATTACTACCTGATGGCGAGGAAGAGGCCGAAGACTTCAAAGGCATGGAGTTGGATGATGCTGGGAGAGGTGTAGGATGGCTGAGTGGTCCAGAAGTCGCTAGCTTCGGGGAGGAGGAGAAAGGCAGCACGGAGGGTGTGCTCGTGGAGCTGTGAGCAGGCGCAGAGGAGGCCACCGCGGTGAACCTGAAAGCGGAAATGCAGTCACAGCAGTCTGTCAGAGACTTCTTTCCCACCGGACATGAGCACTGTCAGCCAAGAGAAGCTGACGAGTCATCTCTGCTTTCAGACCAGCACACATGCCGCTTACTCCCGTGAGGGCACAGCTACCACCTACTCATCAACTGCAGCACAGCCCAAGCACTTAGTGCAGGAGGCATCTATTTTCTACCCTGTCACATGGGGGTGCATGTGCGTGTGCATGTGTGTTTTAAGGGGGGGGGGGGTGAAACAAAGCACAAGAATGAGTTTTGAGGATGATTGTTTCTGGGCTGTGAGAACACCAGGGAAGCAAGCAAGTCACTGTCTCTGGGACACCATGACCTAGTTAGTAAGAATGTCAAGTCAGCTCCACCAATGCAGACAAGCTCAGTTAAAGAACAAGCAGTCCAACAAAATGAAATACCAAGAAGTGGCTTGGGGCTGGAGAGATGGCTCAGCAGTTAAGGGCACTGCCTGCTCTTCTGAAGGTCCTGAGTTCAAATCCCAGCAACCACATACATGGTGGCTCACAACCATCCTCCCTCAGTAATGAGATCTGATGCCCTCTTCTGGGAAGTCTGAAGACAGCTCCAGTGTACTTACATATAATAAATAAGTAAATCTTAAAAATACAATACAATAAAAAAAGAAGTGGCTCGTGTGAAGTAGCCACACGTGGATCTCATCTGAGCAATGACAGTGTGGCTGCAGGAGGACATTCTGGCAATGGGGCAAGCAGACCCCCCAAACTGAGGGTTCTGACACCCACTGCAACTGGAAAGGGCTGTACAATACAGGGGAACACTCCCTCACGACGCTCAGTTTAGTAGGGAGAACAGACAAAAAGACCGAGAGGTAAATAAATAAAGGATGAGCGGGATGACTGGAACTAGATCTGGAGGAAACCAGATCCTACGCTAAAAGGTTTGAATTGTAAAGAAAAGCAACAAGAAACCTTAGGGGACCGGCATGTATCTCTAACTGCTCAAGTCACCTTGGTGGCTGCACAGAAAACAGTTGATAGTCAAGAGTAGCGATGAGGAGGAAAAAACTACAAGAGACCCATTTCCTTCCCAGGCTGCATGTTCTGGGCAGCTTCCTTCTTAAAATAAGGAATACCTACTATCTTTATAGGCTGAAAAAGTGAGACAACTACTTAGTGTAAACTTCTAACAGTCAGAGAGCTAAAGCGCCCTTTAAGAGTCACTCTGGACTCCACTGCAGAGCAGACACAAGCCTTCCCACTGGCTCATTTCCCACTGCTAAGTGCTACTTCAGAAAGACTCTGTTCAGAACTGCCCTCGAGTGACTAGCAGTCTACTGAGGAGTCAGCCTTTGAAGGTGACTTACTTCTCATTCAGGTTGACTTTCACCGAAGAGGCCGAGGGAGGGAACGAAGGCTTCATCCCTGTGTTTGGGGTACTGGACATAGGTGTGCTTTCCAAGGTGGGCTTAAAACCTGATGATCCGAAAGTGAAGGGAGCAGCAGATGTGGCCACAGGAGCCACTGCAGGGGTTGGGGCCAGGGAGCCTTTGGAAGGAGGAGCAAAAGAGAAAGTGGAGGTGCCAGAACCTGGCGCTGCTCTGGAGCTGTCGGAGCCAGTGGGGTACAGCGGGGGCTCCCCGGTGACAGAAGCAGAAGACTTGAAGGATGAAGGGCCAAAGGAGAACACAGAAGGGCTTCCTGCAGCAGAGGGCATAGGGAAGGTGGCGGTGGGAGCAGCGGACACAGGTGGAAGAGGCGAAGAGGCTGTTGCTGGAGCGTCCAGGTTTTGTGGAGCTTGAGGGGAAGATGGAGTACTAGGAAAACTTCCTGTAATAAGAACCAAGGAGAAACAAAAGGACAAATGTAAACTGTAACGATGGGACTCCACATGACAGAAAATATAGGAAGGAGGGCAGAGGGGCTGGATTCCGTGGCAGGATTCCATAGGATACCACACGTGAAACTCTCAAGACAGACAATGTGGGGAAAGAAAGGCACCAGGCTAACAGGACTTGGTGGATGGAAAGTGCAATGAGCCTGCATATTGCAAACTCTGAAGAGCGAGGCCTCAACCTCATTCTGCAGTACTTCATTAACCAGGAAATAACCTGTTCAGGGCTCTGCCTCAAAACACTACTTAAAAGCGATTCCAACTGAATTAAAGATAGGCCTATAAATGAAAGCCTTCCAGTCAGCTCTCAAAGGGTTGAGTCTGAGAGTGCAGCCACTTCATCTATTTAGAAGTGTCAAAAATGATGAAGTCAGACAAAGTCCTCCTAAAAAATACTTAGATGTGATAAAATAACTGAGGCAAAGGATCTAGGTTTTAGCCAAAGTCATACTTAAAAGTCAAGGTTAACAAATTTAAGCGGAGAGCCTAATTCACATGAAAAAAATCCAAGCTCTTGAATCAAAGACATGTAAACTTAGCCAAGCATGATAGCATATGCCTTATGTTCTAATACTCTTAGCAGAAGCAGGAAAATATTTTGAATTAAGGCCATCCTGGTCAGTCTACATAGAGATGCAGGCCAGCCAAAACTACACTGTGAGAGACTGCCTCAAAAAAACAAAAACACGCCGGGCGTGGTGTCACACGCCTTTAATCCCAGCACTCAGGTGTCAGAGGCAGGCGGATTTCTGAGTT
>NC_034592.1:19228738-19264971 GCF_900095145.1 Mus pahari | reverse complement strand
AGAGTTCAAATCCCAGCAACCACATGGTGGCTCATAACCATCCGTAACAAGATCTGACGCCCTCTTCTGGAATGTCTGAAGACAGCTACAGTGTACTTACATATAATAAATAAATAAATCTTTAAAAAGAAAAAAAGAATTTGTTCTACTTTCCCAACTTACTAATATCAATTCAACTACATAAATAAATACGTTAAAAAAAGTAAGTGCGCTTCCAATTTACATTAGTTGGCTTTGGCCATTAGGCTAAGATGTCAGCTGGTGTTCATGAGAGATGAACATCTTATCTTCAAAAGCATGGAGGGGACACAAGAGTAAAATCACCCCTTCTGACATCCTGTCACTTCTAGAAGAATACCTAAGGCTACTCTCTAAGGTTACTCAGCTACCTCTTCTACACCATAGCTATGAGACTAGCAAGAGATAAAGACTTCAAAGAAACATGTAGACATAAACCACTACCACACCCATTAGGATTAGACCAGAAGGAAAAACTGAGGCCACTACTTAAAAAAAAATTATAGCCACTCTTCCCAGGACGATTAGAATGGAGTATTTGGAGACCCTCAACCTGCTACTACTAGAAAATCAACACCAGTCTTGGGGCTGCTATGTGGGAACAGACAGAACCACTAATGTCTTTTTCCAAAGTGCTGACTCTGCCTTAGCCATTCAGGGCAGGTCCCAGGACAGACCAGGGGACAGCTGCTACCCCTGCACTAGATGAAAAGGAAAGAGAAGGGGCTCTAGAAAAAGCTAACAGCCGCCACCCACGGCTGTGCTCAGGCACTCAATGGTGGGCCATAGTCCCTCATGCAGAACAGTGCTCAGAAACAACCACCCATTGGTGTCGGCCTGATGGGCAGCCCTGCTCACTACAGACTGAAGCTGGGTGTAGGTGCTCATGAAAAGTCTCAGGGGAGAACATAAGGTACAAACCCCCTTTCCCACCCCCTGTAACTGAAATTCGGTATAGCTCTGGCAACGTGTGCCAGCATCCATGACGCATGAGTCACTCTGCCTTACAGGACAGCATGAAAGCATCACCAAGCATAACCAGCCATATCCCACCCTAATGGTCAGCAGTGCTTAGGTGGAACTAGAGACACTGGGGGCATTTAGCCACAGAAGAAGAAAAGCATCAGTTACACTCTCACAGGAACAAAGAGGAGAAAAACAGTAAAATTCCAATACATGGGGTGGGAGGGGCCTTCTAACAAGTTTGACATTTTCTTCTCACAAATAATACAATACTGGAAAGAAAAGAAAAAAAAAAAAAAAAGACAATACAGATTAATACAGATTAGCATCTCTATGTGCGGACCAAGATTCCATCCCAAAATACAGACTATGTTATTTCTTGATGGTCTACGAAACCTGTTCTTGGATTTTCTAATTTTTCTGCAATACAGATATTACCTGACAATATCCTAAAAGAGGAGGGGGGAAAACAAATCAAAAGATAATGAAATAGAAATGAGACACTAAAGTCTCCATATTCCTCTTAGCCAGAAAGAGCCACTAGAGTTTAACAGCCCCCTTCCCGTGTTTCTGTATGTGGACTCTGTTTTTTAGAGAAGCGTAACATAACACACAGTGGTTCTTCTTGACACATCTTTCTACTTCCTTGCTGTCAATAAACATTTTTCAGTTACATTTTAAACTATCTGTGAACAATCATCTGCTTGACTAACTCTCATGATTGAACAGTTCTTTAACACAGGTCATACAACAGAGTTTGGATCAACATGGTTGACCTTCCTTTCTCTGTCATGTGCAGTAAGGGTTGGAGAATTGGCCTGGGGACTAAGTGAGGTAAAGATGTGCATGTACATATGTTCCAGGACAAGATCAGCCAAGACCTTCCTGCAGTAAACTGACTGTGTGTAAGTGATTACATACACCTTTAAGTCACCTTCATCCCCGGAGATGCTCATGGGTTGCCAAAGGAGTCAGAGGCACACACCTGAGGACTTAGGCTGTCGCTCTCCTTCTGTTGAGATCAGTTCCAAGGTTTTGATTAGGGACCTAACCCCAGGATTTTGGTTGATCATATAAAATGGACAAAGCACACCATCTGTTGAAAGTAACAGGAGAACCGGAGCAGGCGGAAGAGTCTTTTCTTCATCTGTAAAAAAAAGAGAACAGAGCTGATAAAAGAGCCACATCAGTTTCCAGGCCCAACCTGAAGGGCAGGTTGCCCTGCATGAAAGGTACTCAAGTGCTTCTCGCAACAGCAGCTGCATCAAGAGCTCGTCACTATTAGATCACCACATCCTGCTGGGCCCTGTGGGACACTCTAGCAGCCCTGGACTCTCCCAAGCTCCTCCATTCCGGAGGCAGGTGCAACACTACCCTGACAAGCCAGGAGTCTCTAGGCAATGATGGGTTTGGTATAGAAATGACAAGATGGCCGGGCAGTGGTGGCACACACCTTTAATCCTAAGTTCAAGGCCAGCCTGGTCTGTTCCAGGACAGCCAGGGCTATACAGAGAAACCCTGTCTCGAAAAACCACAAAAAAAAAAAAAAAAAAAAAAAAGGAAATGACAAAATGGCTCTTTAACACACACACACACACACACACACCCAGACAGAGTTAAGCTGCTTTATACTCATTCCCAGTTGAGTCATAAGTACACAAGAGAAAAAGAATACAAGCTCATCAGACCAAATGTGCCTACCAAACCAGGGAAGGGACAAAGTCAATGGTATCTGAGTAGGACAGCTCTGCAGAGTGAAGCTTAAGCAGGCAGATATTCTTCAGCTGCCCCATGACATCTGTCACTGTGGCCACACTGCTAACCTCCACAGGGGAAAGGCATACTCAGAGAACATGTGCAGTCCCATGTGGAAAACAGAAACTTAGAGCACTGCTCCCTCATTCTTCCCTGAACCCAGGTTTGGGTGCATTGCCAGCTGACAATGACACTTGTGAGGTCACTAGGGAACCGAATGGGCAGAAACTATGTCATGAAATTCAACTGTTCCATCCTCAGTCAGTGTACATTGAGTGTGTCTGGCTGTGGTGTTGGCAATGAGTCCCCATCTTTGGGTAGCTTTGCATTGTCATGACGCACCTCCCACCACTCTGTAGGTAGAGATGTGCTAATGGCTTCTAAGTATCAACCATTAGAGCACAGCTATTACTACAGCACACACTAGGCAACACTCACTGATGGTGACTTCCACTTCATTGGTATAATCTATGGCAACACCCATGGGCAAGGAGTCATCACTCTTGTCTGTCACAGGCAGTTCAGCTCGACTAGAGTCCTCCAGTAGCCAAGATTCCCAATTAGTCTGGGGGGAGACATGACAGAAACATGTGTGGCTTAGGGTTTTACACTGCTTTTTCTCAGCACCATTCAATCAATCACCAAAGAACACGTGGTGCACTTGCTTCAGCTTCCTGAGCTGATGAGGAAGGAGCCTCTGACACCTGCAACAACATCTAAAAGCCGCAAGTGCCCCAGCCTGTGAGTGGTTAAGTCTACTTTATTAGCACCTGGTGGACCCATCCCTGCCTTGTAGGTGCCTCCCATAACCTGGCAGTTCCTAAGGACAATGACAAGGTGGTTCAACAGCCACCCTCTGCAGGTGCCTGTGTCACTAATTGCTGAGACAGAAGGCAACATTAGGTCCTTTCTTCCTCATGTCTCACACTGGCCAGCTGCTTACACCCCATAAGAAGCTTCTATATCTATCAAGTAACTCCCTTCTTGCTCCTTGTTTTCATGGCTAGGCTCCATTCCATCCAACAAATAATTCCTGGTTCTTAAGACTCATTCTGCCTAGCCTTCTGTCTTGACCCCTGGGAAGCATGAGTTAGAAGGGAACAGGAGACAAGTAATGAAGCTAGAGAACAGAAGTTGTTGAGGCCCAGAAGAGCACACACTAACATACATGGCTGTGCCAAGTAAGGAAGGGACAGTCCCAGGGCTGCAAACCAAGCTGACCCTAACTCTTAAATAAATCTGCAAACAAAACCAAAGGATCTGATAACCATTGCAGGCCAGCATGCAGACAGTGGCAGTGTGAGGACTGCAAACAGAAAGACGGAGACAACAGCCAGAAAGGCATTATGTTGATGCGACAAGTGTAACAAGAAAAGATACCAAGGTTGGGATGTAGCACAAGGTTGGTAGAGTGCTTGCCATATGTGCACAAAGCTCTGGGATCAATCCCCAACCGAGTAAAAACATCCATATAGGAGGGGAGGGGGAAGGAAGGGAGAAAGTTATTGCTGTTATTTAGAATTTGCAATAATAGCTCATTGAAAGGAACGAGCCCTCATTAGTCTTAACCAGTTACCTCTCTCAAAAAAAGCATCATTCAACATCAAAATAAGAAAAAAGGAGTAATTTACCTGATCACTTTGTCGAGCAAGGATGCTAACTTCTGTAGAAGCTGCAGATGCTGCCAGCACTAAATCCCTTAAGAACAAAACCAAAAGGCCATTACATTCAAGCTCCTCAACAGCCTGAACCTGACTGGGTCTGCAGTGTTGGTACTGGGCTGGTAAGAGAATGAAATGTGATAGAGGTGGTGCTGAGCTTTTTAGTTTGAAAAAGCCTTAGTAAACCTGCCCACTACTACTCATGCAAAGACTAGGGAGGCACACAGAACCTGGCTGGGCTTGCAGCAAGAACCCTGGCCCACAACAGGGAAACCCAGCTCACAAAGGAGAGGCTTCCATGGACTTCCAAAGGCTGCCCTGGGAGAACCTTAAATGGGTTTCTTAAGTATCAGTATGTGTCAGGCAGGTGTGACAGCTGACGCCTGTAAGCCCAGCACTCAGAAGGCTGAGGCAGGATGCCTGTGAATTTAAGGGTACTCTGAGCTACAAATGACTTTTTCAAAGCAAACAAATAAATGATATCAATATTTTCATTGGAATCACTCGCTATGGTTAAGAAAATTGGACTTTGTGGTGCTGGGTATGGTGGCAGTCCCATCCCTGGAGGCAGAGGCAGGCAGACTTCTATGAGTTGAAGGCCAGCCTAGACTACGCAGTGAGTACAGACTTATTGAGACACGTGTATTAGACTTTTCAAGACTAACACATATTGAGTACAAACAGGTGAGGGTTGGGAAGTTGCCTCCTTACAAAGGACATTACTACCCATCCACTCCTCACACTGAGGGCTTCTCAGCTGTCCTTCCCTCTCTTGAACAAGTCCCCACTGAGTCAGTGACTGAGGTTTGTGGCCTGACAGGGAGAGCAGGAAGGCTCTGCTCACCACTCCTCGATGTAGCTGAGGTAGTAATGATGTTGTCTCTCTGTGCAGCTGCTGTAGCAGGGCTCCATGAAGTTCACAAATATTTCTGGATGCTTTTCTTCCTTTTTCTATAAACAAGAGAAGGGAATCATATGTGGAGCTTTTTTGGCCTCTACACAGCTCATAATCTCAAGGCAAAATTGCTCAAGCATCACCAGAAAGTGGATACAAGAGTCTGTGCACACATATAGGATGAGCTCTGAAGGTGCACTGGGTAACCTAAGGAACAGAAACCCAACCACCAGCCAACTGAATAGGAACTGCATTCTGCCATGTCCTTCTCTAGGACACACGGGGAGAATCACTCAGTCTGTATGTTACATGGTTTTCTCACCTTCCTCAGAGCCCATCTGAGGGGCTGTGAAGAATCCTTCACTGACTGGCCATTCTTGGTCCACCACAGGAAGCATCAGGAGTTAGCCAGTACTTTTGTGAATATTACTCCCACGGAAAAAAACTTACTAAGATTATAAGAGAAGACATCTCGATAAATGTAATTGTAAACTGAACCTCAGCAGACACCCAAGAGTTACTACAACAGCCTTATAATCCTATATAATCCTAGCACCTGGGAGGCTGAAGCAGGATTGTTGAAAATTTAAGGCCATCTTGCACTACAAAGTGATTCCCAGTTCAGTATGAGATGATCCTGTCTGAAAGAAAGAAAGAAAGAAAGAAAGAAAGAAAGAAAGAAAGAAAGAAAGAAAGAAAGAAAGGCTGGAGAGATGGCTCAGCAGTGAAGAATATTGACTGCTCTTCCCGAAGGACCTGAGTTCAATACCCAGCAACCACATGGTGGCTCACAACCATCCGTAATGAGATCTGACGCCCTCTTCTAAAGACAGCTACAGCGTACTTGCATATAAAATAAATAAATAAATCTTTTTTTAAAAGAAAGAAAGGAAGAAAGAAAGAAAGAAAGAAAGAAAGTCAGGAAAGAAAAGAAAAGAAAAGAAAAGAAAAGAAAAGAAAAGCGTCGAGACAGCTCCTTACATACTGGCTCTGTGTAAATGTGGACAAACACACACACACTAAAGCCTGAGCGGAGAGCCCTGGTGGTGGTGAATCAGAACACTGGTATAACCTTCCCGAGAGACACGATTTCTATAAAGCTCGTCAAAAGAGGAAGGGCACGTCAACTGGGCACAGCAGAACATGCATAGAGTCCCAGCAGTTGGGAGGCAGAGGCAAGCTAATTTTAAGTTCACGGACAAACTGAAATATCTTGGGGCAAGATCCTGCCTCAGAAAACCAAGGAAGGGCTAAAAACATAACTCAGTGACAGAATCCTTGCTTGTGTGTCTATGGTACACCTACGTCACAACCCTGTGGGAGCACACAGCCAGGCTTCTGCTAGCGCACAATTGTTTCTGCAGTTTTCTTTTTTGTTGTTGTTTGCTTGCTTGCTTGCTTGGTTTGGGTTTTTTTTCTCTCTCCATTTTGTTTTTGTTATAAACACCAAGTTTTAAAAAGCTGTTTAAACAAAGTACTATAGTTGTTGTTTTTCTGAATGTACTGAACATGCTTCAAGCTAAGCTTCTCTTCTGGAGACCAGCAGTGAGACTCAAATCCTGAGGCACCTTCTAGCAGGGGGTGACCAGGACCTTTCCCCAGGAAGAGGAGCTTTCAGATGCCCTGTAGAAGCCACAGGTGCTTGCTAAAGCAAGAGAGCAGGGGACAATGCCTGGACTCACTAGATCTAGATGGCTCCATGTTCAAGCTGCATTTCCGGTTGCAGAATGGACTGCAATGCCCATTTGCGCTACAGCTGTGGGGTTGCTCATAGGCGCCAGCTGGATGTACTAAACTTGAGTGTCACTGCCCTGCAGCTACAACCTGTCTATTCCTTTAGCAGCAGGGTCTGAAGAAGCCATGGTTATGAGCTGAGCACCCTGTAGTACCTGGATCATCTCTTTTCTAGCAGGCCAGGTAGATCAAGCGTGTCTCCTCCCACAGGCCAAAGCTGAGAGCGATTACCCCAGCCACTGAGTCACCACTGACAGGAAAGAGATTCTGGCACAGGCCCCATGACTATCCATCCTAACCAACGTGAT
This sequence comes from Mus pahari, assembly GCF_900095145.1. Taxonomy (NCBI): domain Eukaryota; kingdom Metazoa; phylum Chordata; class Mammalia; order Rodentia; family Muridae; genus Mus; species Mus pahari. The sequence continues at coordinate 19,257,637 of NC_034592.1, read as the reverse complement.
TAATCTGCAGTTTGCCCTCACTGTCCTGTGTGATGTGTACCTGCTCCCCTTAAGGAGCCTGGGCAATGTGGCAGTGACCCTGAAGGATCACCATCCTCTCCAATCTGGTGGATCTGCATTTACTGTGCGTTGGACAACATGTAGTGTCGCACCTGTGGCTATGACTGTGGTAGTTCACTGGTAGGTAGAGGGGTGCCTATCATGGTCTCTGAGGCACTATGAGGATGAGGATGGTGTCCTCAAAGAGAAGCTCTTAACCACCATGCTCTAGCCTCGCTACTTCCACTGGCAAGCTGTATGGCACTCAGAGTCAATGTTCTAACTGACCTGATACAGGTCCAATTCCATGATTCCAAATTTATAGACGAGGCCACAGATAGTGGGGGTCCAGCTGCTGCATCTTATGTTTGCCCTGGCCTCACAGGCTAGTCACAGCCTGTACTTCATGGGGGGAAGAGGTAGTCCAGCAGTTAGTGCCATCTTCTCGGCTGTGCAAGTCTGTGCTGGTGTGCAGCATATTGGAGGGAATGATGACGCAGTGGCACTGAACCTCAGGATTAGTCTCATCGTCCAGCCAGGTGTCGTTGGTATAGTCTTCCTCAGAGTTCAGGGTGCCAAGTGTCATGTTGTTTCCAATGTTCTGGCTTCCCAGCTGGCCTCAGCTAAATACGGAGTGACTGCTCTCTGACCCGCTCTCCACTCTCCCCATCTTCATCGTGGCTGTCATCCTGACCAGGCACCTTACCACAATGGCGTTCTACCAACACCCAGGAACAGTGCATAGCACTTTGTTGCATTAGCCAAGTGGGGAACCAGCCACCATGGGGACCTGGATGGGACTGTGCTGTATGTTGGTGACCAGGTCTAGATTGTCTTCCAGGAGTTTGCAAGTAGCCTTGAGAGCTTGCAAACTGGCCTCAATGCTATCCAACCACAAACATCATCTGGTTAACAGAGTACAGGAAAGACTTTATAGAGGGATCCTGGCAATTGAAAGCAGGCTCACCATCATCTGTTACAACATGATTCTCCAAAACAACTGGGTGGTCAGGACTCAGGTCTTACATTACAACCTGAAGGACATCTGCCAGGTACTGCTCTGACATCATCTAGAGCATGAGACGGACACACTGACAAGGAAGAGTACAGAGCTCAAAGAGGATGGGGTTTCTATAGCTGTGTGGGCTGCAGAATTCTTGTAGCGTTTATTGGAGGGTGTGAGGGATGTGATAATAGCATCCATCGTCTCCAGGGAAGCAGCAGCTCTCCCTCCTTCTGTTTTATTTTGATATTTCCTGACCAAGCACTTAGAGACAGAGGCAGGAAGAGCTAAGAGTTTGAGGACCAATAGGATTATACATACAGTAAGCCTGTCTCCAAAACAAGAAAATGGAAGTGGACAGTTGGAAATTTATATACTAAAACAGCAAGTTGTTTCTTGCTTGCTGGGAGACAGTGAAGCATACCAACACGTGGGAAGAAGAAGCAGGCAGATCTCGATGAGTTTGAGGACAGCATGTTCTATAGAATGAGTTCCAGGATAGCCAGGGCTACACAGAGAGACCCTGTTTTGAAATCCCATCACCCCCAGAAAAGAGCTGGCCTTAGTAGCTGACTTCTTCTATACTAAACATTTCTCAATAATTTTATGGATTTTGAAGCTGGCACAGAAGCTCACTTGTAATTCCAACTCTTGGAGCTGAGGCATAAAGACAGTGTGCATCTGAGGCTAAGCCGACCATAGCCTGGCTACTGTAAGACCCCATCTCAGGCAAAGCAAAGCAGCCCAATTCTAACAGGAAAATGCAAGCTCAGCATCCTCTGCTTTCAATGCCCTCAGCTTGGCAACGCTTTGTAGCTCATGTTATTGTTCTTCACCCGTGGGCTCCACTTAGTTCTGCTCAGCGGAAGCCTTCAGGAAAGCCTGCACTGACCCTGTCTGCAGTGGCTGCCCTAGTCATCCCCTGCCCTGTCTGCTTTCCTCTCTCCACCCCCAAACCCCATTACTTTCTGACTACAAATTATCAACTACCCCAAAGCCAGGACTTTGACCTGGTCACCTCTGTATGCTCAGCTTTAAAGCAGTACCCCACATACTACCTGCATCTCTTAAATATTTGATAAATAAATGAATATTAAAAATAAGATAGAAGCTGGAGAGGCAGCTCAGTAGTTTAGAGCACTTACTCCTCTAAACCCAAGAGGACTTGGGTTAAGTTCCTAGCACCTAAATGGTGGCTTACAATCATACTCCAGTTTCAGGGGATCTCATGCCAATTTCCGACCTCTGTGGGCACCCGGCACACACAAAATACACATACAATACATTCAGGCAAACACTCATTCACATGAAATAAATAATTTCTAAAAATCAAGTTATTTCCTTGCTTTTCTAAACTACAGCATAAGTAAACACATTTTATCCATTTTTTAAAAACTTCATAATTCAATCATTCTTGTGGTGGTTTGAATGAGAGTGGCCCCCATAGGTTCATATGCTTGAATGCTTGGTCCCCCAGGTAATGGAACTGTTTGGGAAGGATTAAGAGGTATGGCTTTGTTGGAAGTGTGCCACTGGGGGGTGGGGTGTAAGATTTCAAAAGCCCACACTGGGCCAAGTGTCTCTTTCGCTATCTGCTGCTCCACTAAGGATGTAAAGTTCTCAGCTATCCAGTGCCATACCTGTAAGCTATGATGATCATGGACTAATCCTGTAAAACTGTAACAAGCCCCCAAATAAATACTTTATAGATGGATACCAGATTTTTGGTCCTAGGACCATGGTGTGACATTGAAACCTTACCCCTGAGTCTACCATCATAGCTACTAAGGAAAAGAATTTAGTTCTAAGCAGCATTAGTACAAGACTTCTGTGAGTCTCAGAAAACAAGATGATCTTTCACATGCTTACCGGGAGTAGAGCCATCACCACATCTGGACAGGTCTCCAAGGTCCCATCTGCACCAGCATAGACTATCGTGAAGACATATGTACCAATCCATAGCACATCCAGAACTGAAAGACACACACCCCTAATTCCTAAGTAACCAATGTTGGCAAGCAAAAAGCAGCATTCATTTGGAATAGCCACCATGTGCTACAAGGGTTACCTAGGGAAAAGAAAAAAAGAAACAACAACAACAAAAACAAGCCAACCAATCAAATAAAACAAAGTACTATGGCTTTACCAAATGTCTATCCTGTGAGGAATAACAATAATTCACAACGATTTAATTGGTCCAATTTCTTAAAAGTAGTGGGTTTTCTGCAGGAATATTACTAGGGAAATGAAGAGGAATTATTGTAAAAATGTAAGCTCCATTTCAAGCTAAATCCAAAGAACTCACGACATTAAGTGTGAGACTAGCTCCCACACTCTCCTGAGCAGGGACAGAGGAGCTCACATGGCTAGTATAGCTGCGGTAGAGTCCAGAGAATAAGCAAAGCGGTTGTTACCTCTGACAGGGTGATCGGACTCATAAAACGGAGGACATGGAATGACCTTTTTTTCCTGCAAAGTCTGAAAGAGATTTGAGAAATGTCAAATGAAATAATAATGCTTCAGTCAGTGAAACGATCAAATCCAATCAGAGCCCCTAGAAACAGGTGCTCCATCCTCCCACCTCCACCACAAGCCCCCAGAGAGAAGAACACCATCATTTCCTAGCAGCCTACCCAGGGAAATGCCCAAACACCTTTAGATGCAGCTGATGAGAAAGCTCAGTGCTGCAGCACTCACAGTGCCACAGCTACTAGTACTGATGCATGACCATCAATCAATAAGAGCATATGGGCCTTTCTACACAGTAGGTTACTATGGAGCCACTGAAGAGAGAGCTGCTCCTCACACAGAGCTGGAAAGATGACCTCAGTCTATTAAGTTGTTAAAAATAAAAAGGGAAGGTCAGACCTGGTGACCCATATCTTTAATTCTAGCCCAACCCTGGAGACAGAGGCAGGCAAATCTCTGTGAGTTGGAGGCCAGCCTGGTCTACAGAGCAAGTTCCAGGACAGACAAGATTAAATAGAGACCTTGTCTCAAAACAAACAAACAAACAAGCAAATAAGGAAAAAGCAAAACAATATAAGTCAACAAACTGTATTATCATTTTAGAGGCTAATGGCACCCAAAAGAGTATGCACTCAACTTCCCATAACAATGATTGACAACAAGCAAATGTGGCTGCCTGTACTCCCAGCTGCTAAAGAGGTTCATCAGCTAAGAGTTCTTGCTGCTCTTGCAAAGGACCTGAGATTGATTCCCCAAACCCGTATGGTAGCTCCCAACCATTCCTAAGTTCCAGGAGATCTGATGCTCTCTTCCAACTTCCAAAGGTACAATGCATGCGTGTGGTTCACATACATACATGCACACAAAACACTCAGGACCATAAAGTGTGTGTGTGTGTGTGTGTGTTACCCCTGGGCATAATGGTGAACACACCCAGCAATTCAGAGACAGGCAGACCTCCATGAGTTCAAGACTACCCTGGTCTACACAATGAGACCCTGTCTCAATAAAACAAAACAAAACAAAGCGGGCTCATAAGGAGAGGAAAGAATGCAGGAGCAGGAGCATCTGTTTTGTTTGTTGCCCACACTGAAAAACTAAACCTTTAAGATGGCTGAAAAATACAAACTGTCCATTAACTTCATTAACTCCTCTCTTTCAAGCTGCTTTATGAAACTGATCCCCTACGCAGGTTGCTAAGCAGACTTCAGACATGGAAGACTGCCAACAAAGCCAAGTAACAGAGCACAGCTGCGAGGAGAAATACCTCCTCCTGTTTTATTCTAACATTTCCTGATGTTAAGAACCCCCAACAAGGCTGAGACGGTGTTGAGACACCTTTAACCCAGCACTCTGAGTTCAAGGTCACCCTGATCTACAGAGTGAGTTCCATTTTCTACTAAAATATCATGGTTAATAAATGGTAGGATTAAAACTTCTTTCTTTTTAAAGCAAGAAAATAAACTGATTGTGAAGTGAAGGAAATAGAGCATAGTGAAGGGCCACATTTAACTTTAAAGGAAAAACAGAAACAGTGCATGTCCACATGGGTGATCTGTATGAGCGTCCATGAAAGGGAGGAGACCAGACTACACACAACAGTGGCATCTCTGGAAGGACACACTGAGGGACAGAGCAAAGGGGGTCAATCTTCTCCATTCACAGAGAGACTCAGTATGATGACTATAAATTAGTTTTTACTTTTTGTGTAGTGCTAAGGATTGAAGAGAAGGCCCCACACATGCTAGGCAAGCACTCTAACACAGATATTCCTAATCACAAACTGCTGATTAATACCAAAAAAGAAAAGAAGTCACAAAGAAGTCCCCAAACCACCCCCAAGAGGGATGAACTAGGAAGAGTTCTCAAGTGCAGAGCAGTAACTCACAGGAAGGTACTGGACCACAGTTCCATTCTGCTTTCCTACTGCCAGCTGCTTTCCTTTGGGGCTCCAGCATACTGGGAAGAAAATGCTGCCAATTAAAAAACCAAAAAAAAAAAAAAAAAAAAAAAGAAAGCAAGCCCCAAAATCTAGACAGCTACATCCCCACCTCCACCACCACCCTGGAAGGCCACGAGATCCCCAGGCAGAGCAGAGAGAATACAACCATCTTAGCAAGACAAACAAATTAGGGCTTCATCCCAGGCCATTAACTGAGAGCCATGAATGCTTTTCCAGCAGAATTTTGCAAGACAAGGAGAGTGGAGGTCTTTAAAGGGTCAAGAAATCACTGTGTTGTTCCCATTTGTTACTTCTAGTGCTTTACACGGGGTACAAATGGCTTTCAGATGGCCACTCTTTTAGACTTAGAAACAATTATTCTCAAAAATCCAGTTTTAAATGAGTTGTGCCAAAATATTTTTTATCTCAATAGCCCCAACACATTCAAATGAACTCACGCATGCTGTTGGCTTCAAGACCACTAACTGCAGATATAAAGAATATTCTCAATTTCTACCCACTTCCTTTCCCCAGCAGTCCACACAAAATTAAAAGCCTTCCACTTTACTTGCAAAAATGAATTTTTAATAGCCTGCCGTGCCCGTACTTTATGGGTGGGAAGCCTTTATTACCCACCACATGTGACTCCTGTTGAAGGAGGAAGCGTGGCGCACACTTTTACCACATCTGTAACTTGCAAGACAGAAATACTGCCATCAGCCAGACAAACTGCCACCATGGAAGGAACAGTGGGGTTCCACTTCATATCATTCACCATTCCGCTGGCATCATTTGAAAGCTTGTGATAGGTAAATGGACGTTTCAGTGGTTTAGCCTGTTAAAATAAGAGACAAACACAAAATAAATTAATAAATTAATAAACACAAAGGCAGTTAGGATTCAGAGGAAACGACTGAATATGCATTCTTTCTTAAATCCAGCTCTGTATTTCTTCATAACCAAGTCTCCATACCAATCTATGTGTTACAAACAATTCAATGAAACTTAGAAATGGCTGTTAAGTATTCCACCACAGGGGGACTGCTGGCAAGGATATGCAAATAAAAGAGTCAATAAATAGCAGATAGCATACTAAATTCTTGGATCTTCTTTGTGTGTGTGTGGGGGGGGGGGTTCGAAACAGGGTTTCTCTGTGTAGCTCTGGCTGTCCTGGAACTCACTTTGTAGACCAGGCTGGCCTTGAACTCAGAAATCCACCTGCCTCTGCCTCCCAAGTGCTGGGATTAAAGGCATGCGCCACCACACCCAGCTTGGAGCTGCTTCTTAATAACCTGAGCTGGGCTTTCTGATTTCTTTCTTTGGGTTTTGGTGGGGTGAGTTTTATTCCGTTTTTTTGAAACAAGTTCTGGTTTACACAGCTCACTCTTTTCCTGCTTCCGTCTAGGGACTACCGGCATGTGCCAGCAAACTTGGCCAGTGTTAACCTCTTTGAAATCTGCCTTTCCATCTGTAAAATGAAGACAATTGTCTTTACTATAGGAAGCGTAGAGAAAAACAAGCCATACAAATAGCTAATCTCAAGCAGATAGCCAGTGTTCTATACTGCTTCTCAATAGCCTGCCTGGATCAAAGAATCCAACATCAGGAGATCCTCGATCAAACAAGCAGATATATCTTTTAGGTCCAAAGTTAGCTCCAATTCCCTAAACTCCAAAAGACAGTCTCATATATCCAGAACTGAGCTCAGCCTGGACTAAAGGAGTACTGCTGGTTGTCAGATAAAAGCCAGCCTTCCTTGGGAACTTGTAAACTAGTTCCAATCTCCCAGAAGGAGTCCTAGCCCTTACCTCTGACAGGACACAGTCTATGAGCGTGACATGGAGCACTCAGGCTCCTCCAGTATCACAAGTGCCTGCCATGCACTTCAGAGTCCATACTTCTTCCCCTACAGCTCATGAGCGTTCCTCCTCCAGCTACTCACTCTCCTCACAGTCTGCCTCACTGTGTTGTTGCTATTCTCTATCTCCCCTCGTCCCCGGAGCCCTGGACATATCCACTCTGCTGGCTATGTTCAGTCTACTTCTTTCTCTCTCTGCTCTGAACTCTTCCAAGTTCCTCTAAGTGTTTGCTTTCTTATCGCTACAATAAACCCCTTCCCATACCATGGAACAGCCACGTCATCCCTTTACATAGCTTCCAAGTTAAAACGTCTACGAGCAAGTCTCTGCTTCCATACAGTAGCTTACCTGATTTGAAAATGTGCGAACATCAAAAAAAGCTATAATGGAGCCATATTCACTAGACATCATGCACGCGGAGAGTGTAAGGTTATCACAGCTCAGTGCCAGATGATGTACTGGGAATTTCATAGGAACATTCAAGCCTTGGATTGTGTCAACTATGAAAACAAAAAACACAAAGCAGAAAAAAACAGCATGTAATAGGCACACGGTCATAATCCTTTAACCAAGTCAATACAAACACACATTTTCACCTATATAAAAATATACCTGTTGGGTATAGATAAAAGAACTTGTCTTAAGGACTGACATTCTAAATTCAGACTGGATTTTACCTATTGGGTGAAACAAAGTTCAAGTTACTAAGCCCTGGGGAACCGGGGACTCTCTAGAAGCTCACCAATTCCCTCTCTAAGCAACAACAGTTCCCCAAACCATAATGCTGTTCCTAACAGAAAGAACAGATGAATTTGATTGGTTGAGCAACAACACTTACACTCAATGTCAGTTGACAACAATGAAACACTTGGGAGAGTCCTTAATCCCAGAGACCTGACTAGTGAAAATTGTAACTGTAACTTGTCCCAGGTGCTTATGGTTTTTATACTTATTAAACCCTGCTGATTCAGTCCCCAATCAGGGCTGCCAAAAGGAACAAGGCTCCCGGAGTCCTGATCATCAGCAACTATGCTTATGTGTATTAACATAGAAGACTTTGCTGTCTCACCAGCCCACTGGTGCACTCTCCCCACTTCCTCCTGATGCACGATGGATAGAGTAACAATACCTTAGATACCTAGTTACAGGAACTAAGCTTAACTCTCCTGTACTTAGGTAATGCTGCTTTAAATATCCCAAGACCCTTGCTGAAAACACTTCTGCTCAATGCTGCAGACACAGACACACATTTCCATCTGCAGGGTGACGCAGCCATGCCTTCTCCTGGATGGCTTCTTAGAGCCCACGTTCAAATGAGCATAACAGTAAGGTTTTCTTCCCTCTCATCTTAGAGAAGTGGCTCACAGAAACAACAGCAGAGAGCTGAAAAGAAAACTCAGAAAGGCCTTTGGCACCCTAACTAGAAGCCCCCTGCAAGGCCAAAAGAAATCATTTTGACATAAGAATTGTGTCTTAGTAAGGAAATACTGATTAGTATACCACTGCAGCCCTGGCTCTGCTGCACACTATAAATCAAAGAATGCGCTTACCAATTTTATTGGGATCATCTCCAGGTTTATTTTGGATAAGAAGGCTTTTAGTAGGAAAAACATTCAAGCCATTGGTGCCACCAGCGAAGAGCATACCATACTTATTAGATATGGTAAGCACACTCGAGCGCTCCTTGGGCAACTCTTCAGGAGAGTCAAAGATCCTCACTTTCTTCAGTGCTCTAAACTGAAAGTCCTGTTTTAGAACAGGAAACAAGATCAAGGAAGAAATTAAATCATGTCTATTATCATATTCCATAAATGCAATGTCAGTATAACAAAAATATACTTATCACCTTGAGGCCACCAATTCCCTGTTTTTAGACTCTGTATGTGGTGGTGCATGGCATAATACCCATTAACATTTGCTGAATGAAATAAATAGAGAGGGCTGGAGAAATGGAGTAATGGTGAAGAGCACTGACTGCTCTTCCACAGGATCTGGGGTCAATTCCCAGAACCCACATGGCAGCTCACAACTGTCTGTAACTCGAGCTCCTAGGGATCTAATACCCTCAAAAAGTGTTAATCTGTAATCACTTTGTTAAGCTCTATCTGTATCCTCCACCACATCCCCTAACTCTCCAGCTAAGGATTTTAGTGAAAAGAATATGGCAGCTACAAGAGAAAATGTATTTCTACAGAGCCTTATGAGATGCGTCATAAAGGGTATCTAGCACACGCACACACACCCACACTAATTTTCTTGCAGTCCATGTTTAATGCATACTTACTGAAAGATAGACTGAAATACTCTTAATAATGTATTTATTTTTATTTTATGAGCATTGGTGTTCTGCCTGCATGTGTCTGTGTGATGATGTCAGATCCCCTGGAATTAGAGCTACAGACAATTGTGTGCCGCCGTGTAGGTATTGGGAATTGGACTCAGGACCTCTGGAAGAGCAGCCAGTGCTCTTAACCCCTGAGCCATCTCTCCAGCCCCAGCCCCAGTACTCTTAATCCCAGTTGAATACGGCGGGTAAAAATTCACACAACTTTCCCCATGAGGCCACACTGGTCATTCATAAAGGAACAAATCGTCTATTGTTTTTGATATCATCATCCTAGTAGTCCTGACTGTACCACTGGGGCTTGGTGGCTTTTTTGTGGTGGGCCAGTGTGATGAAGCAACACAAAAACAAAACAAAAAACACAACAGACAAACCCCAAACCCAAACCCCTCCTTTCTGCTTTTGGCAGGAATTAAAATACTGCTATCCACCCTGCAGCTCTAAGTTCTCTACCCCAACAGATCTGCGGAACATGAAGCTTGCCCATTACGGAGCTCAGCACATGTGCTGACTCAAGAAAGAGCCACTGGTTCTAAGCATGATATGGAGCACTCACCCCTATGTGCATTTTAGCGACTCACTGGTCACACAAATGGCTAACACCTTCCTGCAATTCACTCCTTTCCAACTGTCTATGGTCCCCTGCCTTTCCATTCTGCCAGAGTATATAAGTCAACTATTAACACAGTATCCAGAAGTTGAAGCATGGAGGGGGGGGGGGGGAATCACTTAGGGTTCGCTTGCTTCTCCTATAGTCTCATGAGTTCGAGCTGATTTCCAGTGCCGAACTTGACTTCCTGTTCCTACTAACTCGGGGTTCTGAAGGCAGACGGTGTTTCTCGGTTCCACTTTAGGTAGTCTGGACCACCCTCAAGTACAGAGAGAGCTAATAAGAACTGAGCGTCTAAGCCAACTGTGGTACTGCACACCAATAATCCCACCACTTGGGAGATGGAGGCAGAGACATCAAGAGCCCAAGACCAGAAGCCACCTTGAGCTACAAGAGACCATGCCTACAACGTAAGAGAGTTAAGGTTCTTGCCACGTGACTTTGGATCTTTTGCTTTCAAGACTCCCATGCGCTCCTCTTTCTACGCTGGTCGTAAGGGCTGCAGCGCCGGTGGCCACAGTCTGTCTGTCTCAATAAACGAGAATCGCTGTCACCCGAAAGGCGACCAGCCCACCGGAGCACCTGGGGTAACTCAGAAGGCGTGGACGAACCCACGCAAGAACAGGTTCCTGCACTCGCAGGGAACTCCTGTCCGCGACACGCAGAGCCGCAGGCGCTCTGTGAGGCGAGCGACCGCAGCCCTGCGAATGCAGGAGCGGCCGGCAGAGGCGGGGCTCCGAGGCAACTCCAGGACGACCGCAGGCGCGGAGGCCCCGGCCAGGCTCTAACCTTCATCTCCCGCTCAGGGATCATGGCATCCATCTCGTCTCCCATCGCGCCGCCTTCGGGGTGGCCCAGACGCTGCCGCTGCCGCCCGCGGCCTTTCAAACACAGCTCAGGCCGCTCAGGCCTCAACTTCCTTCCCTCAGCGCCAGCGGCGCGCGGAAGATGCGCGTTTCCGGCGCGCGTGGCTGACGTCACCCAGGCCGGTTTTTTAGTGTGCTCCAAAGGAGCCGAGGGCTGCTCGGAAGTCGCGCGCTTGCCAATCCCCAAGGCCCCATTGGCCGGTTCCGGGCAGGGGGTGTGGCCACGAGGCGCGGGCCGGAGTCCGCCTTCCTTCAGAAGCAGCGCGCGCGGGCTCGCTGTTTCATTTTCTTCCTTAGAGACGCAGGCTTCGCCATCGGGAGCCTCTCGAGACTTCCCGGTAACACTTAACCTGCAGGGCTCTTAGGAGCTTCCGACTTAGTCTAAGTTAGGAACTTTGAAACTGTTTGCTGGAAAGAGCGGGCAGAGAGGTTCGGTGAGCGGGTGGACTGCCCTGTGTGCCGGTGCAGAACCCTTTTAAACACGGAGAGGACCAGGGACAGAAGATCGGTTTTGTTTACTGTTTTCAAGGCAGTCGTTTCAGAGCATAAGCCATATCCACTTCACATCGCAAATAGGACGCAGCTATCATCTCAGCTCTTGGGGATTAGAGGGTCAGGAATCCAAGCTCTTCCTAGGCGACAGCAATCTCTAGATATCCTGAGTTACATGGGACCCTGTCTGGAAAACAATGTGTAAGAGAATTCCACACAAAACAGTTACATTATCCAATAGCTTTCAGCCAGGAAGGGTTAAGATTCAGATCTGCGGATACTGACTGATGTTGAAGACATTTCTGGAGTAGAATTATTTGGAGCTGGTGGGTCAGCTCCAGAGGACGCGTTCTGTCAGGTGCAGTCTCTCAACAAGTTGCATGTGTGCAAGACTCTATTCATTGTAAAATGATAACAGTAGACCTGGGTCTTGGGCTTAATCAGATGAAGTCAACTGTCAGTCTGGGACATGGGAGACCCAGGACACACTCATTTAATTGGTACCTGTTGTCAACTAGCTCGTCTGAATTTACTGAACCCGGAGCTGTCCCCCCTCCCCCGTCCAAGAAACACAAAGACACTGATAAATTGCTCTAGTTTATTTGAGTCTGCAGGAGACCATATCCCATCCATCCATACACACATGCACACAATAATGGCATTCACCCGAATCTACCTGACAAACATCTTTTGAGTCACAGGGACAAAGCCATACTTGGCAATCCCCAAACTGCTGGTTACACCAGTTACATTTGGTCTTTTTCAGAAATAAGACAGCTGATGTCCCAAGAAAGCTAAGCCCTTAACTAGAGAGGTTAAAAACCCTGGAACCAACAGACACAACTTGAAATATATGCCAACTCCTCCATTGAAGGGTTATTCTTAAGACTGTCTTCCCATAGATTGATCTTCAGACCACTGCCTCTTTCCATGCTTTGCATAGGTCAGAGCACACTCCTTTATGGAGGTGGTGTGTAAGTTCTTGAGTTGTGGACCCACTGAGCTCGGCTGATTCTTCCTCTGTCACAGAAAATAGGGACCCAATGCAGTCCAAGGTCCCAGCCGAGTCAGAGAAGGAAGGCAGAAGGAAATGGGGGCAGAGATGCTAATCTTAAAAAAAAAAAAAAGTCAATGGGGTGAGGGTAGACAGGATTTTACATTTATAGGGAGGAATGCTATGGTTTAAATTTCAACTAGACTGTGCTTTTGAAGCAGCTCCTAGGACTGAAAATCAGCCAGTCATAGCTAAATGATCTTTCTCCTGCACTGAACTGGTTGAGACCAGAGGATGAACTGGAGCTAACCATTCCATGCCCTGTTTGCTTCACTCTCTCTCTCACTGCTGTGGGAACAGCACCCTGGGTACTGGACTGTGGAACAAGAAACCACATTAGCGCAATGCTTCCCTGTCTTAAACCCCACTTAGGGTTTTACAGAGGCTCCTCTGACACTTGCCAAATTATGAGCCCAGCTGGAATCCCTGGAACTACACGATACTCACCTCTTGCACTGTCCCCCCTTCCTAATATCATGCTGTCATTGGCTGGGAGTGATTCCCCAGTAGACATAAATTTCATGCATCAATTCCATTTCACTGCTGGGTTCTGGACTCGTGTCATTGAGCAGGTGCTTGATAACTATGTTTGATGAGTGACTGTGTCTTGTCTTGAGTGCCCAGAGTAAATGGTTCCAGAACACAGGCAGGGTCGAGGCTGAGGTTCCCCACTCGGGTAAGACATTTGATAGTTTGCTGCTGCACGAATTCTTGGAAATGGTCTCTGAAGACCAGTCAAGAAGCTGTAAGGAAGACAATCTGCAAAGCTAGGCTTGGTGCTTACTGAAATCTCACTGCTGACCTGGAGGCCCTCGGGCGGGTGAGTCCTGACCCAAGGTGTTCCGTGGAGACCACACCTTCCTCAAGTATCAGGCTGGGAGATGCTGCTCTCTACCCTCTCCTTTGACCAATGCAGCCTAGAGCAGGTCTCCAGTCCACATTCTCTGTTAGCCCCCACTGACCTTCAGCAAGCCACTTAACCCCTGGTGGCCAGCAGAGACATGGAAGGACTGGCCCAGCTAAAATCTGCCCTATGACCTCCGTCTAATCCCCAAGCTCCAGGACTTGAAGGATTTGAAAAGGGAGCTAGGAGTTGGACATAGCACACATGGAGACAAAGCAAGAGGACTTAAAGCTTGTAATACATACTCGATAAATAACTGCTGAGGGAGTGAAGGGAGGGGTGAGTGGGGTGGGACAGCAGATAGCCGAATTGGGGGCACTGTGCAATCAGACAGGCTGTTTCTCTGTTTGAGGTTCAACACTTGACTCCACTTCTACCCTGGTGGCCTCAGCACCCACCCTGAAAGTAGGACTCCCCCGCACCACTGACCTCACCTCTGCCTCCAAACCCCTCTACTGCTCTAGCAAGGGACAGTGCCACCCCACTGCTCTCTGGGCTGTCTGTAAAGGAGTGGTTCCTTTTGGTCCCTCTAAAGGACCCAAAGGTTATTCTTTCTGCCCCTCCTTGTGTTATGTCGCTAAGAATGGACAGGGGCAAGAACAAAGGGGACTCGGTTATGTCTCTAGGCACCGAGTGGCCACTGCTGGAAGATCCAATGGCACTGGAAACATGGCTCTAGAACACTAGGGAACCCTGGAGCTCGGTGCCTGCTCAGGATCTTCCGAGAACAGCCTGCAGCCTGAATTTGATTCAGAAACTGAGAAAGATGAACTGATGGACAGGCCCTCTTCAAACATGGGAATGAGGTTTGCAGCCTCCCCGCCCTCTCCAGTTTTTGGTTTGATGTCAGCCCTTTTGTATAGAGAGGGCAGGGCAGCAGGGAGCAGAGGGGCCTGAGGCTCGGGATCCGCAGCCTCATTAAGTCAGGTAACGTGTGCTTACATAGAGAAAAAGAAAATGAGTCCACTGGGGCAGAACCCATGAGACCTAACACGATGAGTCAAGATGGCAGAGCGCAGAGGGAGAGGCGGGGGCAGGGATTGCAGCCCGGAAGGTCCAGGTGGGTCCTCAAGGCAGGCTGGCGATGTCTCGCTCTGGAGGTGGGCCAGCTGGCTTTGGGTTGCTCTCGTTGGCTTTTCCTTCAAACATCATGACCCTGGTTTGGAGATGAAGGAAAGGATTAAGACTCCTCCCTCATACAGAAAGCTCCCCAGCCTTCCCTCTGCAGTGGCCTCAACAGAATGCTAGCTATGTGGGAGGGGCAGGTTGGTGATCCTACTTCACAGAAGAAAAACCAGGCACAAAATAGAAGTGGGACTCACCAACTCCAACTGCCCAGCTAGTCCAAGGTGGAAGAAGGGACAACCCTCTAAGCCTACAGCTTCTTCGCCATACTAAGGTGTCTGGAGAAGAGTGGGTTGGGGCAGAGCTCTGCCCCAAAAGACCATCAGATCTTTTTTTTTTTTCCCCAGAGTTGAGGACCAAACCCAAGGCCTTGTGTTTGCTAGGCAAGTGCTCTACCACTGAGCTAAGCCCTCAACCCCCATCATCAGATCTTTTAAAAAGTTGCCACTGACCAGTCATGGTGGCCCACACCTTTAATCCCAGCACTTGGGAGGCAGAGGCAGATGCATCTCTGTGAGTTCCAGGCCAGACAAGACCACACACATAACAAAGAGAGCCTATTTCAGAGAGAGAGAGAGAGAGAGAGAGAGAGAGAGAGAGAGAGAGAGAGAGAGAGAGAGAGAGAGAGAGAGAGAGAGAGGAAGAAAGAAAGAAAGAAAGAAAGAAAGAAAGAAAGAAAGAAAGAAAGAAAGGCCCTGTCTCAAAACAAACAAACAAACAAACAAAACAAAACAAAGATCTTCTTCACTGTTATCTAAGTCCAGTCCAGTCTGGGAAGGAGACAATGTAGTCTCAAAATGTAGCCTTTCTGGGAGACTGCCTGCATCTTAGGACTCCCAGGACAACTGATTCAAGACAAACACTCAACCTATGTGCATTTATACACAAATAGACATACCACAAGCTCTGAACACATTAAAACACGGGCTCAGGAGCCTCAATGAACACCTTGAATGAGGTAGTAAAAGCCGTCGGAGATCGGTCTCATATAGCCCAGGCTGACCCTGAACTTCCTGTGTAGCCGAAGAGAGACTTCAAACTCTGTCCTTCCTGCATCTACTGCCTTAGTACTAAAACCGTAGCTGGCCTTCCCATGCCCAGCTAACGCTGATTTTATAGACTGTTCACTCACAACAACCAAAGGGAGTAGAAATATGCTTTACAAACGAGGAAAATGAGGTTCAGAACATGTGGGCAATAGGGATAGGGGTGTATAGAAATGTCTAGAGCATTTTCCTACCATGCTTGATTCCAAGGAAGGAAGGAAGTGACCATAGTCAGATGTGATATTGCATGCCTATAATTTCAGCACTTGGGAGGTTGAAGCAGGAGGATTGTCACGACTTTTAAGGAAAGCCTGGGCTACATAGTGAGTAACAGGCCAACTGGGGTTACCTGGGAGTACACAGTTAAGACCCTGAAGACCCTGTCTCCAAAAACTTTGGAAGGAAGGAAGGAAGGAAGGAAGGAAAGGAAAGGAAAAGAAAGGAAAGGGAAGGAAAAGGGAAAGGGAAAGGGGAAGGGGAAGGGGAAGGAAGGGGAAGAAAGGGAAGAAAGGGAAAGGAAGGGGAAGGGAAAGGGGAAGGAGAAGGGGAAGGAGAAGGGCAGATTTGGTGCCACCATCACTTTGGTTGGGGAAGCCCCACCCACCCATCTTAGGGTTGCCATGCTAATCTCTCCTAAGGAAAACAGGTCCAGAAAACCCAAGCTCCTCATGCAACAGGTAGCACCACGAACCGTCCACCAACTAGGAGATAGGCAAGGTGCCCTGAGCCTGGGGCCTCTCCCCACAGGATGTCCTCGCCTCTGAGACCCCGCAAGGTGAGGAGGGACTCACAGCTTGAGGACCGCCGATCGCTTGCCCAGCATCATATTCACAAAGTCTCGGTAGGAGATGGTGTCACTGACACCCCCTGTCACCTCCGAGATCATCTTCTTCATCTCCAGGTGGGTCTTGGGGACTCCCAGCTTCTCCATCATCCTCTTTAAAGACATCAGATCTGCCAGGAGGAAAAGTAGATCTGTTGAATGGAGACAGGACCCTGAGGCCCTGGAGGGAGCCAGGGATGCCCCACAGCTGCACACACAATTCTCAGTAACCATCTCTCCCTGGAGACAACAGCAATGGTGACTCCCTGGGGAGGGGGGAACGAGCCCTCCCTGCTTTCCTCAGAGGCAGTAAAGGCTAGCAGGTGGCACCTGGGCTTTGGAGTCAGATGGGCTGGGCTCAAGCTTGGCTGTTCCTGACTGGGGGTCCTGGGGAGGACTGCTTCAGCTCTCTGGGATGATGGGCACATGTCTACAATTCCAGCAGTTTAAAGGCTGGGGTAGAAGGATCGCTGCACGTTTTAGGCCGACCTTGGCTACATAATGAGGAAGGCCTAGGGAGACAGCTCAATGCCCCAGAACCCAAGTAAATATTCAGGCACACTGGCACAAGCCTGCCATCATGGGGTTTGGGAGACTGACAGGAGGATCCAGCCTAGTCAAATTAGTAAGGGGGGGGGGGACTAAAGGGGAGAGCAATTGAATAGACCCCTGGTTTGGACCTCTACCCTCTACACACAGCCATACGCAGGCAGGCGCACATGTACATGTGTATTCCCCTCCACCACACACACACCAGTTTGAATGAAAAAGAGAAAAGAAAAACCGATTGGTTTTAGGCTCATGCAGATGCGATAAGTGCAATCCTATCCCAGCAGGTGTTCTGAGTTAGCCAAGGTGCCCGGAACTTAGCCTGACCCCAGGCATTGAAAGTCCAACTTTCTCTGGCACACCACTGTGGAGACCATTGCCACCTGCCACTTCCACTCAGCTGTTCTAAGACTCTCTCCCTAGGGGAGATGGGACTGGGAGCCAAAATTATCCCTCAGAGCAGGAAACGCAGCAAAAGAACAAAATAGAAGAAAAATAAGGGAGGTACCAAAAAAAAAAGTCACCCCACCCCAGAGGCTCCGCCTGACCTCAGGGCTCCCACCACCTTCTGAGGCTATTTCCTGGGGATTGTTCACAGTGAACAATGGATCAGCAAAGGGAGTGGGCCGGGCCAGATCCTAGGACTGTGAGCAGGTCTGAGGTGGGCAGCACTCGCACAAGCTGCAGGGCTGTCCAGGCTTCTCCGTGGCAGAGCCCACAGGGTTCACGCGCTGCCCACCAGATTTCACACTGGCAAGACCTCCTGGAGGACACTTGGCAGGGAGCTTCCGAGTGCCCTGGCCCACTGGGACTCTCTCATTGGTGAGGGCACCAGATTCATCTAAAGAGATGGTGGCCACGAGCCAATCAATAACAGTTAAAATAACATGCTGGCAAGATAGCTCAGCAAGATGGGGAGAGGTGTCTGCAGGCAAGCCGGAGAGAGGTACACTGAGTTTGATCCCTGGAGCCCACGTGGTGTAGATGGAGGGGCCGACTCCCTCTGATTATCCTCTGTCAAACACTTGCCATAGTGGACCAGCCCCTCCTCATAAACAAATAAATAATAAATGTAATCTAAGTTTTTCTCTGAGACAGGGTTTCTCTGTGTAGCTCTAGATGTCCGTCAACCTTGGCCAGAAAACAACACACACACACACACACACACACACACACACACACACACACACTGAAGATGTAGCTCAGTTGCTAGGTTTGCCTAGCATGCATGCAGTCCTGGGCTCCATCCCCTGCTCTGTATAAAGTTGGCCTGCTGGTACACTCCTGTAATCCCCACACTTGGGAGACTAGGGTAACATGAGTCCTGTCTCAAACCAAAACCAAAACCAGGAAATCACCTAAAATCTAAACTTCTAAATGGCAGTAGCTATTCAAGTGTTGGCTCGATGCATTTGGATCCATGTATACAACGGAATATCCTGGGTAGGGGCAAGGTAACAGAGATCTCGTTTAGAAGCAAAGGCTGGGCCTGAGCCGACATGCTAACATCATCAGCCCACCAAAGCCTTTCACTTCTCTGAGACGTCTTGGTTTTCCATCCACAAACTGGGGGTTGTCTGAGCAGCCTGGACCATGGCTCGACCCTGCTGCTCAAGAGCACCCTACCTGACACTAAGTACCCTGGTCCTCTGTGCCTTGGTCACCCCAACAACACCTTGATGGCAGGAAGCAGTGTGTTCTGCTGGAGGTGAGAGGCAGTCACTGTCTACACTCCTTGTCACTACAGGACAAGGGACATCAGTGAACACAAAGCAGACCCAGGAGAATGAGCCGGCAGCGCCCGATCTAGGAGTCAAGCAGGCCTGGTTGGAAGGGAGCTCTAGGCTCTGGGTTGGGAGGCTGGGGAGTCCAGCAGGGAGACAACCGTGAGGATCCCAGGCAGCAGAGCTAGGCCAAGAGATGGAAGGACCTACAGCGGGCTTGGCTTTTGGCAGGACAGAAAGATAAAGGATAAAGGGGTACAGGGAGGGAGAGGAGCCCCTCGGCCCTTAAGTCCCTTACTGGCAAAGAGTCAAGAATCTTAACCCAACTGACAAAAGAAAAAATGCTGCGAAGACTGCTTGCTGAGACACTATTTCCGTCCTTGGGAGCTTCCTACCAAGAGCCACAGAACAGCTGGCCAGCTGTGCTCACAGGCAGCTGTGTGTGGCCTCTGAAGCTAACCTTACCAGCACACCCTGTTGTCTGTTCTGAGAAAAGACCCCCAGACAAGGTCCTGAGCCCTGTTTACAGTCAGAACAAGTCTCGACCTCCTAGTGACCCGTGCGTGGTAAGAAGTCCGCTGACCTCTGTGACCTACGATTTTCTCTTTTTAGTCCTCGAAGTCTGCAGAGTGCGCTCATAAAACCCTGTAAAATCTCACTTACAGAAAGACAAATTCTTCAGATAAGGATGCAAAAACATTGTTACTTAATCTTTTAAACGTAGACATTGATTAAGCCACCAAAATCATATAGATAGCAATTATTAAGCTACTCAAACCCAGCTTTCTCTTAGTTTTTGTTTTGTATGCGTCTCAGTCTCTCTCTCTCTCTCTCTCTCTCTCTCTCTCTCTCTCTAACTATACTTCTTCCATTGCTATCCTTTTTCCTTACTATTTTTTGTTTGTTTGTTTGGTTTGGTTTGGTTTTTCAAGACAGGGTTTCTCTGTGTAGCCCTGGCTGTCCTGGAACTCACTCTGTAGACCAGGCTGGCCTCGAACTCAAGAGATCTGCTTCCCCCTGTCTCCCAAGTGCACTTAGGACACGCACTACCACCACCAAGCTAAAAATTGTTTAAAGATGTATTTATTTTTGTTTGTATGAGGGTTTTTTATGTGCACTGTGTGCGTAGTGCCCTCGGAGTCCAGAAGAGAGCAATAGATCCTTTGGAACTAGTCACCGGGGGTTGTGAACCACCACATGGGTGCGAGAAGATGAATCTAGGCTGTCTGCCAAAGCAGCAAGCCCCCTTGGTCACTAAGCCACCCTTTTTATTTTTAATGAAGTGAATTTGGAGTATATTAAAAGGTTTTAACATGGATTCAAACACGGACGTTAAGAAGAGGGGGCAATGTCGGAAGACACATCTAAAGGCAGGCAGATCTCCGTGAATTGCAGGCCAGATACAACTAGGTAGCAAGAACTTGTCTCAATTCCAAAAATGAGGGGGGGGGGGGAGAGGAAGGGGAGAAGGAGGAAAGGAAGGGGGAGAGAGGGAGGAGGGAAGAAAAGAGGGGCCCACAGCTGACATGACATCTCAGAAGGTGAAGGTATCTGTCACCAAGATTAGCAACCTGCTTGATCCCCAAACCCCAGAACTTACATGGTAGAAGAGAACAGATTCCTGTACATCGTCCTTACACATACCCCCCCACACACAGACTTGCATGTTCAAACACACACACTACATACAAATATGTAAATAAATAATAACAACTCATTCTGAAGTTGTCTTTTGCTGTGTGAATCAAGATCCCATTCCTGCCACCCCCAACCCCAGTGGAAGTCACTCCCCAGTGTCTCCTGCTGCTAGTGTCAGGCAGCTTGGCCATCAGGACCATCAGGGCTGCATCCGGGTGTTCTTCAGCTTCACCCAGTGCCCCTCCCCAGAGCAGCAGGATTCTTTGGATCTCAGGCCTCCTCCCCACCCTCCTTCTCCGCCACCAAAACCTCACTCACCAATCTCGCCTTCATTATTCAGGTCAAACTCCATGTATTTCTCTGAAAATCACAAGCACAAACTGCCGTTAGATTAGAAGCCACAGCTCACCCTGCAGAGCCCAGTGACTCTCTGGAAAGGGCTGACTGAACCCTTGGGGAACCCTTGACACCCTCCCCAGCCCAGGGGTCCTGTCGTCTTAGCTGTTGTCTCTGGAAGAGCCAAAAAACTCCTGGTGCCAGGTAGGCAAGAATTAGCCACGAGTTAAACTCTAGCAATGTGCTCTACTGACCCGACAGCCACCGTGTCCCTTGTGGTAAATATTCTAGATACTCCAGCCTGGGTGTTCCTGCTTCCTGCTGTACAACGGAACCCCCCCAACCCCCAACAAACACACACACACACACACACACACACACTAACATAGGGTATGTACCCTCGAAAGACCAGATATCATAATATTGCTGTATTGTAGTATAGACAATAGCCTCCCTTGTGGGATTTTTCCAGAGGATCGTGGGAAGAAATACCCGAAAATGGAGATCTGATCTACTATGATTTGCATCACCTTCATAAAAACTTCTTTCTAGTCTAACAATGCAAAAGCTCACTCCAACCCCTCTTTGAAATGTTTGCTCTGCTTAGCCTTGTTAAAACAACTTCTGCTTAAACTGTCTCCAGCCCTTGATTGGCTTTGTGTGTGTGTGTGTGTGTGTGTGTGTGTGCGTGTTCACATGTGTATGATTCATATGTCTGGGCATGCATGTGTGGAGGCCACTCTGTGATGTCAGTTCTCTCCTTCCACCTTTCTATGAGTTTGGGGGATTGAACTCGGGTCACTGGGGTCTTAAGACCAGTGCTTTTATCTGCTGAGCCATCTTGCCATTACTAGATTGAATTCTTTCAAAAAGAATCTGTCTCTACAATATTTCTGGCACGGGACAGAGGGAGAGAGGGGGAAGAACAGAGCTGCCGTGACTCGGAGGGAGAGAGATCAGATGTAAGACTGCAAGAAAGAAAGCATCCAGCAATGTAGGTGGAAAGGGAGTACGGCCCTATGGGAGGGGCTGCCCAGAAGGTAACAAGGCAGCAAAGATAAAACATAGATTTAGAAGGTGTTAAGCCAGGAATACTGGAGGTGTGTGTGTATGTGTATGTGTGTGTGTGTGTGTGTGTGTGTGTGTGTGTGTGCTAGCCTCGGGGAGGTTTAGAAATGCCCAACTATTGAGCTAGTCAAGGCATATCAAAATTAGCTGGTGAGTGTATGTCTTTAATTTGTGAATCCAGAGAGCTCTCAGGCAAGTGCAGCATGCCAAAGCAGTTTAACTAATAATTAATTCACCGCTACAGGCATGGCATTCCCCTCCACCCCACTTGGCTGGTCTCTCAGCCTGGAGTGTCCTCCCAGCTGTGCTCAGACGTCCTTGGGACGTCACCTTCCACCAGGCACCTGCACCCTGCTGACTCTGGCTTCTCCTTGCTCTGTACTTATCCCTGCCCCTGGACAGGCTCTCTCTCTCTCTCTCTCTCTCTCTCTCTCTCTCTCTCTCTCTCTCACACACACACACACACACACACACACACACGCCTCAGGTCTTGTCCCATGTGATTCCCCAGGCCTGGTGCCCAGCGAACAGCTGTCTGGAGAGAAGAGGAATGAATGGCTTGAGGACCTCTGTATCTTTCTTTTTCCAGCAAAACTGTTTCACTAGGACTACCTGCTGAACAAACCAGGCCTTACCTCCCTCTGTGACTTCAGACCCCAAGAGCTGTTTTGCTTCCCAGAGGCCCCGAGTACCCTTTGCCTAGATCTCCTGCAGGCTCGCCCTGCTCCCCACTCCATGTGGAGAAAACACAGACCCAGGTTGAGATCTGGGACCCTGGAGACCGATTAACAAGGGCTCAAACCTTAACTCTGCCTCAAGTGGGCTATGTGACCCCTCTGCCTCCCCAGACCTGAGTTTGTGGTCTATAAATGAGTGATCTCACCAGTTGCCTGCCTTCTAAGGATGGGGAATGGGGTGGCTCAGCAGAGCATGTCAGCTATTGCTGAACATGGGCCAACACTCAGCACCTGCTGGCCATTTTTAATATGACTGCCATCTAAGTCCTGACCAGCACAATCATGCTGTGACCAGATGAGACAGGCGAGGCACCCTGGCAGGTACTTGGCCTTGGAAAAGGAAGGATGCCAGCACAGCAAACACTTGGGAGAGGCATGGGACCTCTTGGATAACCTCTGCCAAGTCCAGGGTCCCCATCCCCCAAGTGCATCCCAGGGACAGGAAAGGTGGGTCTGCCCATTCCTTGTGTGCCCAGGCTCCTCTCCTTTCGAGCCACTGGCGGAGGACCAAGCACCAGGGCCCCGAACAGAGGAACCTTTATACTGCCCTCTCCCTGCGCAGGCTCCTGGGCCCTGTTTTCTTTTCATCCCGTGCTGTTGGGATTCAATGGGCAGAAACTCTGCCCCCCTGCCCCACTGTAGCGACACAAATGTCTATTCTCCACAGGGGCTCCTGAGAGACTCCACCAGGGAGGGGGACATGCACAGGCTGCTCACAAAGGGCAGATTGTGTGCTGGGGCCCTGGGAGTGCACAGGGCCTGGATGTGGAGAATAGGAGCCAACCTGAGCCACACTGAGCAGCCATGGGACAAAGGGGCAGGGCCAGAACAAGCCGGCAGCCAGGGGCCCACAGGGACACAGGAAGGGGAAAGGGCCTGCTCCTGACTCTTTGGGGGGACCTCTGACTCAAAGCCCTATGGGAAGTGGGGCATTCTGGATGAATCAGAGCTGCTGCAGCGCAGTCCTGTGGGGCCAAGGAAGCCTGTGTGCTATGGCCTGAGGGCGCTCTCTCTCTCTCTCTCTCTCTCTCTCTCTCTCTCTCTCTCTCTCTCTCTGTGTGTGTCTCTCTCTGTCTGTGTCTCTGGGGGCTGTTGGGCCATCAGCCCTGGCTCACCTTTGAAGGCTGCAAGCTTTTCCGGCAGGTTCTCTTCATCACTGTACTTCTGGTCACAGAGGAACTCCTACAGAGGTGAGACCACAGTACTGAGACAGGGTTGGGGGCAAAGGTCACCTAGAAGCAACCCCAGGTAGGGTTGATGCCAGCTTCCTGTTGAGCCTCTAGGCAGATTCTCAGTCAGCCTGGTGGTGGGTGTTCTCTGCGGCCAGGGGCAGGGCTTACTAGAGCCCTCCTCAGGGAACTGAACACCTTCAGGACCGTGCCCTATGCTGTCCCCAGGACACTAAGCTCCCGGGATGTGAGAAGCTGTGCGCTCCAGAGACTGCTGCCCAGACTGTCATTCACTTCTGAGGTATGTGTCCTCAGCAAATGACCTCTCTGTGCTCCTCGGACCATTACCTTGCCCACCCGGTGAGCATCAAGGCTGAACTACGAGGTGAGTCTGCAAAGATAACAAGGGAGGCAGGAGTGGCTTTGGTGCCATTACCTCTGCTCTGGCCAGAAACTGACTGACTGACTGACTGAGCCAGCCATCTTCAGCCTCCGACAGGTGAGGATTAATCCCGAGTGCACTTTCCTTCACAAGCCACAGAAGACAACTATTTGAGTCCTCCCAGAACCAGATGTGTACTTCGGGCGGCTACGGGGAGGATCCAAACAACAGCAGCTGGATCGCAGGCACGCTGGATCGCTTTTCAGATCTCCCAGCAGCCTTAGGAGGTAGCCGCCATTTCTGTGCCTGCCTCATGCCTGAGGAAACTGATGCTCAGACAGTCAGAAACCCTGCTGAGCTTCTCCACACTTAAGCCACCCTAAACCACAGCCCCGAGAGATGCAGAGTGCAGGAGCTCTTCACTCCTGGTCTATCCTCTTAAAAAGCTATTCCCACACTTGCACGGCTGAGGCAGGAGGATGGCAAGGTCAAAGTCAACTTGGGCTACATATCAAGAGTCTGACTAAGAGCCGGGCGTGGTGGCGCATGCTTTTAATCCCAGCACCCGGGTGGCAGAGGCAGGCGGATTTCTGAGTTCGAGGCCAGCCTGGTTTACAGAGTGAGTTCCAGGACAGCCAGGGCTACACAGAGAAACCCTGTCTCGAAAAAAAAAACAAAACAAACAAATAAACAACAACAAAAAAACAACAATAAAAGGTTGTAGTGATGGTTCAGTGGTTAACCGCATTGGCTGCCTGTGCAGAGGATCCGGAGTCAAGTCCCCGCACCCACATGGCAGCTCACAGCCACCTGTGACTCCAGTTCCAGTCAATCTGATGACCTCTTCTGCCTCAGCGGGCACTGCATGCCTGTGGTTCACAGACACGCATGTGGGCAAACACTCATACGCATAAAATAAAAATAAATTTTAAAATTAAAAAAAAAAGTATGCTATCTAAGTTCTTGCACCTGATGGGGCAGTACAGGGTGCCTGATCTGGACACAGCGGGAATATTCCCATCCAACCATTTGGAGTCTGTAAACCATACTTAGTCCTTCCCATGGTGCTCATGACACCACACCGCCATTTGTCTCCTCATCCATTCACTCACTGGACATTTCCTCAGGGACTGTGCAACATACACTTAGGTGTCAGGGAGCCGTAAAATGGTGTGGATAAAGTTCCCATCCTAAAACTACAGAGTCCGCCCGGTTAAGGGGACCGGGGAGATGGCTCAGTAAAGTGCTTGCATGAGGAACAAAGTTCAATGTCCAGGACCAAGTCTTAAGCCAGATAGGACAGCATGAGCTTGTGATTCCCAGCACCCCTGTGGTGGCAGTAGAGGGCCTCTGGGTTTGCTGACCCGCCAGCTTAGCGGAATTGCTGAGCTCCAAGTCTCAAGCCCCTGACGAACGACTCCAGAGTGAGGTTGACCTCTGGCCTCTACACACATGTGCATACATGTACACACACAGGCATGCACACACATACCTAATCACACAGAGATAAAAATGTGCCAGTCGATCTGTATCTAAGTTCCTGATGTCATTTCCCCCTAAATGGCACCAGCCTGTATGCACACATCTGGAGAGCTCCCTTCTGCTCCTGCCCTGTGAACCAAATAAACAGAAATGGCAATTCCCTAAGTGACCTCCATCTGACCCTTCTGCAGCTCAGGTTCCACCTACATGTGGCTCCTCTCCTGCCTGGGTTCAGAAGGGGTCACCTGGCTAAGCAGCCACTGAGACCAGCTTTGGGTTATCTTATTAAATGACCCCAGCCACTCATGCTCTGATTTTACAGGTTAGAACTCAACCAGAAGGGTCACGGACAGTGTCTAGTCCACACAGCGCTGGGAAAATGCAGGGAAGATTTATAATTGTTTCTAGACCCTGACCCAGGACCCAGGCAGCTCCCCCAGCTTCAAGCTAGCTGGGGCTGGATGCTTTTTCCTGAGAAGCCAGAGCTGTCCCCCTCCTGATGGCTCTGTGGAGAGTGGCCCTTCCTCTGGGCTCCCTCTTATAGCTCTCTGCCAAATCCCGCCCCTTTCCAGTACCACACCAAAAGTGGAACAATTCATACTTGTTGGTCACCCCAACAAACCAAGTGCCTCCCAGGGTCCTGGATACCTCACGTGCCCATTGAGGGACACGTTGGGTCAGTGGCTTTCAGACTTGGGGCAGTGGAGACAGGGGGTATTAAATGGGGAGGGACTCTAATTAGGTTGCCAAGTTTTCCCTTTGCTAAGTAAAGGCTTTTAAAACAATGACCACGGACAGTTACCATGAGTACAGAAGTTAATCAGTTCTGAATTTTAACTTAGCTCACATCCAACTCACTGTTTCATCCTGTCTTGTTCACGTCACCGATGCCTGGAAAGCCGTATGTGGAGAGGTGCCCACAAAAGTATAAGCAAGGGGCGGAGGAGACATTTCCAAAAGTGCTTGCCATGCAAGCTTGAGAGCCTGAGTTCAACCCCCAGCATCCATGTAAAACCCAAGTGTAGCAGCACACACCTCAGTAGTGAGGAGTCAGAGACAGGAGGATCCCTGAAGCTCACTGGCCAGACAATGTGACCAAACTGATGCTCCACAGGTACAGGGAACAGCATAAGGTGGAGGCCAGGCGTAGCAGTGCATGCCTTTAATCCCAGCACTTGGGAGGCAGATGGCCAGCCTGTTCTACATAGAGATCCAGGCCAGACAAAGCTGTACAGTGAGACCCTGTCTCAAACAAACAAATAAGCAAGCAAACAAACAAGGTAGAGAGTGGCTAAGGAAGACTCTCAACAGCCCCTCTGGCCTCCATCTGCATACATGTGTATCCATATCTGTACACATGTGTACACACACGCACACCAGGCAAAGGACCAGCATGTGGCACGTTAGGAGAGAGAACCAAAGGGCACGTCCTGCACCCACACTATGTAGATAGGCAGAAACTCCACCCCACCACAGCCTATCCTTAACATTCTGGCCTCTGCCACCTACCAGGTAAACATGGTTCAAGGGAAAGACACAGTCCTTGTTCTTAGAGACAAACCACACGAGATCAACTGGACAGTCTGGCAGGGCCAGTAACAAGGGCAAGGCACACGCTGCAGAAGAGGCTCGTAGTGGCTCCCTCTCAACTGGAAGATGCAGCAGAGGTGTGTGTGGGTCGGGAGAGGGGTGTGTAGGTGGGAGTAGGGGGTTATTTGGGCCAGGGTATGGGTGTGTGGGGGCTGGGGTAGGGGTGGGGGCAGTGGTGTGTGGGAGTGACCTCCTTTACGCAGAGGAAGCATTTTTTAGCGCCTAGCTCCGTCTTACGTATCATTCGATGAATGTGTCCCTCCCGTCTCATTTCCTGCTCGTCCACCATCCTGGCCTGTTTTCCACGCCATCTCCTGTTTGCTGAGCTCACTGCTACCCCAGGGCCTTTGCTCCAGCCCTGTCCCCCAAGGCTGAACTTCCTCCACACACCTGCAGCATTCTCTCCTCACTTCACGACTTTGATCACAGAGCTCTCCCCTGTTTTTAAACACTGCAGCCTGTCCAACCTACCTGCCTTGTTCTGATCCTTCCAGCCCACAGGAACAAACGGTCCCCAACACAGTTTCCCCTGACAGTGCCCACCGCCTGGCCGCCCCTGTGAGGATGCAGAGTTAAGTGTTTGGGAAGACAAGAATGATGGAGACTCAGAAGATAAGCAATGTCCCCTGAGTCACATCACCCGCAAGTGGCTGAACTGGGAAAGAGCTCTGGTGCTGAGGAGCTGGCCTCTCCCCTCCCATTTCCCCCTCCCCAACACACACTCCCATCCCCCACCCCACCAGCACCCCCATCCACAGCTGAAGAGCAGAAGCCATCCAAGGAAGTAGGTGTGCAGAGGTGAGTCCCAGGACATGATTATCTATCTGCTAGTACCCTCTGATGCTGGCTGGTCAGCCTTCTGAACAGGGAAAAGGGTGGAAACAGAGCCCTGAGAAGAACTGAAGGGGTTTCCTGAGAGGGATAACAGAGAGGAAGGCCTGCCCTGAATGCCAGCAGGACCATCCCAAGGGTACCTGGAGTCCTAGACTAAAGAAGATGGGGCAGAGGAGGAAGCAAGCTGAGTGCCAGCAACCCCCTGCTTCCCAGCTACATAAGCACCGTGACCAGTGCTTTGCAGTCCCGGACGTGCCTTCCCCACTGAGATGGCCATCCCTTAAAACTGTGAGCCAAGACAAACCCTCCCTTCCTTAAGTTTCTTTTTATCACACATTTTGTCCCAGCCATGAGAAAGGTAACATACAGAAGATGCCCAGCAGCCGACAGTGGCCGACAGAGCAGGCACGCACCCATCCTCACGTGTTCAGTGAATACAGAAGCCTGTCATTTGTCTCCTCCACTTCCTATAGACCTCTCAGAAATAAGCAGCTTCCCAAGAGCTGCGGCTGTGTGTGACAGACACTGGAGTGGACTCTGGGAATGGATTCACATCGTCCTTGGGAGCCAACAGTGACAGATGCTCGAGCCACCAGAGTGACCAGGGTGGGAAAAGCAGCTGACCCACTCATGTGTGGGTAGGTGATCCTGGGCTGGGACAGCTGTGTCCTTGGCTCGGGGCAGAGGAGACAGGTGTGCAGGCAGGGAGGAAACGCAATGGCTAAAAGGCCAGCTTCCTCCATAGCTCCAGGCTTTGGATTCTCGGTTGTTGCTCAAGCACAGCCCAGGTTCCCTTCCCTAAAGAACAACCCCC
>NC_034592.1:19222926-19228366 GCF_900095145.1 Mus pahari | reverse complement strand
GGTCTACAAAGTGAGTTCCAGGACAGCCAGGGCTATACAGAGAAACCCTGTCTCAAAAAAAAGAAAAAAAAAAAACAAAACCAAAAAACCAAAATCAACCCTGCCTGGCCTGGGGGGGGGGGGTTCTCATTCATTCCCCCTTCTAGCTATGCCACTTGATAGATCGGATGAGAAACTGGGCAGGGCTGATGAGCTAGTTCATGGTTACAAAGATTTGCACCTCTCTCAGGGTCTAGATCCTTGGGCCATCCCAGCTTCCTCCTTGCCTCCAACAAGGTGGTGGTGGCCAGGCCACAAGTTTCAGGAAGAAGGAAGCTAAAAGGGGCAAGGGAGGGGTCACCTTTCCTGAGGCAGCAGTTATTCAGGGGATCCTGCCCCCATTCAGGGGTTGTACCCCCATGTCCTTTTCCACTCTAGCCCATTACCCCCCCCCCAAGATAAGTTCTTCAGGAAACTCGGAGGGGCTAAAATACGAGGTGACAAGCTTGAAGTGCTAGACTGGCTCTGGGGTGGGGGTGGGGGGTTGAGAGAGGCAGAATGAACTCGTGCACTTAACCTCAGAACCCAGAGGGAGCTCAGCGGCTGCCTTGTGCTCCTTGGACAACAGCTAGGGAAACTGAGGCCTCAAGAGGGACCAAACCCCCTATAGTCATAATGGGTGGGTTCCAGGTGCAGAGCAAAGGGCTAAGAGGAGGAAGGGGTGGGATGGGTCCAGCTGCCTGGTGCTGCCCCAGGCCCCCCCATCCCCAGTGCTCTGTGGCTCTGAATGACTTATTTCCTAGGCTGGGCCTCAGCTGCCTCCTTTATGAAATGGGGTCACAGTGATATACACCCTTAATGGCTGAAGAAGACATATATAAAACTGGCCTTCCTGTCCAGTGTCAGTCGCCCAACCTCGCCCTCAGCCACACCCAGAATGCTGTACAGGAGAGGGTCCATCCACATCTCTCTATGCCCTGACATGATGTCATGAAGACCCCCAGAGGAGGTGGACCCTCTGGATACCCCCCTCAAAGGCAAGCTTCTCCTTGTCCTCAAACAACTGTCCACATGCTACCGCACTGTGCTCCTGTCTCAGCCCCAGGGAACAATGCTGGCAGCCACCACCCTAGCTCCAGGCTGCCTTGGTCAACAACCTGAGACAAACAAGAAGGTCTCTCTCCTGCCACTCCAGCCCCATCCCAAATGCTCAGAGGCCAGGGCGTTCGTTTCTTAAGGATTTTACAGGCAACTTGGATGTGGTGGAGCTCAGCTTCAGTCTCAGCCATGCAGAGGCACAGACGGGAGGATCAGAAGTTCGGGTCTATCCTCAGCTACAGGGCGAGTTTAAGGCTATCCTGGGCTCTGGAGCCACCACCATAGCTCTGATTCAACTCCCTTCCTGAACAAGTACACACCATCCTGACCCTCAAGCTTGTCTTTCCACATCAGTTACATCAGCTGAGGACACAGGTAGAATATTGACTCAAACGCTTGAGGCTCTGGGATCGATCCCCCGCACCACCATATAAGAAGAAAAAGCTGCGGCAGACCCTTTCGCTGAGCAAACACTGCCACCCTAGAAGCCAGCCAACGGTGGCTGATGCCCTATGAATGCCAAGGACAGCCAGCACCATGCTGGGATCCTGTGGGCTCTGACACAGTCCACAGGCTCCCAAAGGGGCCAGGGCCAGGCCACAAATGCCCAACCCAGCACCTGGCAAGCTGCAGGAACCTGTAACACGTACCCACAAAGACAACAGGCTCACATTCCCTTCTGGGGCCTTCTCCGGACATGGTGTCCTCGCCAGTAGATGGGGCAGCTAAAGAAAAACACCCAGTGACCACACACATAAAGCAGACCTCACAGAAATTCCATCTCCAGCTGCCCGTGACATAGCCACAGCAAGGTCACAACTGGCCAGACCTGCAGGGGACACTGAATCCCCAGAGGCCCACGTGACCCCTTATCACCATCTCCTTTATAATATATTAAGGGGAGAGCAAGAGAGACGGGTGTCCTCAATGCCAACAGGCAAGGACAGAGAGGTACTGCCAGGGACACAGGGAAAGGCACACCTGCATAGTGTCCTGGGTCAAGTCTCAAGGCCCCACGTGGCTGAGAGAAGGCAGGATACATAGTTACTCTGGACAGAGATCTTCCAGCATCCCAGCCCCCTTCCCAGGTGGCAAAGGAGCACTGAGATAACCATTAGGCACCTAAACAGGACAGGGAATACGAGTGACCTTCATTTGACCCAAGAGGGCTGAAACATGGGGACAATAGCCAGAGATCCTTATCCTACACAAGCAAGGAAGGCCTGGGTCACTACAAAGCTGCAGCCGCCTGGTGGACTAAGGCCAGAGCAAGCCACGGGTGACATCTGGAGTCAGACAGACCTCATCTGAATCCTGCCTCTGCCCTTTCCTTGGCCGAGTAACCTGGGCAGGTAATTTCATTTCCTTGTCATTATGATGGGTATCATCATCCTTGCCCCTGAAGGTCGTTCATCCTTGCCCCTGAAGGTCGTTCAGGGTTCTCTCTGTATGCCTGGCACATGCATGATAGAGCGCTCCATTGAGGCGAATCTGTGAGCCGATGCATGGTGAGCACCAGGCATGGAGTATCACCATGCTCACATCCTTGTGTGTGTGCAAAGATTCCGGCCAGTCACAGGCTCAAGCTGTAGCCCACCTCCCAGCTCCACATCATCCCTGGGCCACAGGCACTCCGAGGGGTAGCCAGCCCAGCCCCACAGCTTCTCTAGGTTCCTATGGGAAGATAGGGGAAATCTCTCCCATTGCCATATAAGGCTGGGCCTGGCTGGCCTGGGGTCACCTACCATGCCATCAGGGCGTGGGGAATGCCAGCTATGTGGAGGGAGTAGGAGGCACTTGCCTGGTCCAGCTTGCTCCAGTGGTGCTGACACATACACACCACACAGTGTGGGAGGGGGCTGGGTGTCCACGAAAGGGGCCACTGAAGCACAGCATAGAAGCAAACGCATACACATATAAAATCTGAGTCCCACTGTGTCTGGCTCCTTATCTTGTTTGGTTTGATTCAAGGTTTCCCACTGTAGCCAAGGCAGACCTTGAAACTCATAACCTCTCCTGTTCAAGCCTCCTATGCCGCTCTGATGACAAGCACACACCACCACCTCTGGCTAAACTGTGGCTGTTTAACCTCAGGCAATTAACTCAACTTCTCTGAGCCGGCTAGTCTCTGAAATGGGACTACCAGTACTTATATCCCACAGTGTTAACAGGGAGCATTCAACATGCCTGGTGCAGAACCAGCACCCCCAAGGGACCAGAAAGTATCATAGAAACCAAAATGGGGCTCTTGAGATGGCTTGAGAGGTTAAGGGACCTGCCTGCTAAGCCTGGTGACCTGAGTTGAATCCCTGGGACACACATGATAGAGGGGGGAAACCAGCTCCTGCAAACAGTCCTCTGACCTGCACATACAGCCTGTGTTGTGTGACACACACACACGCCTACACACGGATAGCATAATGGAATTTTAAAAATTTATAAAGAAGAAACTAGAATGAATCCCTAAAAAGCTGTAGTATGTGTAGCCCTCCTGCCTCCTTTCCCCCTCAGGGTCCTCCAGCTCCACCAGAGTATTCATCTTTGTCTCTCTTATGATAGCAATGGCTAAGATTGAACTACCATGCTGCTCACAAACAGCCGCCCCAAGGGAGGGGAAAGCCCCCAGGGAGAACTGGAGTGTTGATCCAGAAAGTCTTCCCAGAGCTGGGCCAGACAGCAGCCGGTGGTGTCCATGCTCATGGGCACAACAGGTGGCTGGTCACACAACCCTCATGCAGTGAGTCACTAAGTCATGTCCTGTATGGTTTCCTGCCTCTATGGTGACAACAGGCACTGCTCAGCCCAGCCCAGCCCATCACCCCAGAATTCACACACCAGGTAGGGCAGAGAAGGTGTACTTGGAAGGAAGACAATCAGACCTGTCATTACAGTCATGACCATGGGTCAGCCAGGCTGGGACCTTCAAGTGGAGCCACTCACTATAGCACCCTCCCACTCACTGTAGCAGGGGCTCCAAAGGGGACGGGCCCAGCTGGTATGTCCCTGGCACACCACCTCCACACCTACTCCCTATACCTGAAACCCTCACACAAGCAAATGATGATGCTCATGACAGCCGCCAACTCTGTGCGTTTCACACACAGCATTTGGCTTAAAAAACAACAACAACAACAAAAACAAAACAAAACAAAACAAAACAAAACAAAAAAAACACTACTATTATCTCCTCCTGGCAAAGGAGGCTCGGAGGGGTGAAGGAAGCAGGTCGATGGAACTTACAGAGCCGGTGCTTGGCAGCCTGCCTCCTGGCTCTAATGCCGGTGTAGTGGCCGTGGCCTGCTGTGATGCGGGAGCAGCTGCATGGTCCAGCTTACTCCTCTAGGGACCTACGCTCTGGATTATACTCTAGGCCAATGGGAGCTCAAGTTCGCGTGGAAGATCTCAAAGCTGCTGTAGTGGCTCCTGTGTGGCCTTGGCTCAGCTGCCTGCCCTCTCTGGGTGTTTGAAGACCTGCAGTGGTTGGATCACAGCTCCCCCTTGCCCACTTTCTGCAGCATCGGCACTGTCAAAAATCTGGCCCCGATAGTCACTGCCACTCCCTTTTTTTTTTTTTTTTTTTTTTTGGTTTTTTGAGACAGGGTTTCTCAGGCTGGCCTCGAACTCAGAAATCCGCCTGTCTCTACCTCTGCCACTCCCCTTTTTGAGTCACCTATTCCAACACCTCTCATCCCCAGCCTTCACCTGCGTTCATCCCCAAGCACAGAAAGCCCCAAATCTCCACTCTTCTGACTCTTCTACTAATTCCACCTAATTAATGCCCAAATCCAGCTGTCTCTGGCTTAGGGTCCCATTGGCTGTGGGCGGAGTCAGCTAGCTCAGAACCTTCCTAACAAAATGACCACGGGGGCTGTATGAGGTCAATGTCCCAGGTTCCTGTCCAGTAAGCAAAAGCAGTCAAGACTGAGGTAGCGCTGAGGCGTCTTGGAGAAGTCCATCAAGCCTGGGATCTGAGCCCAGCTGTATGCACACGGGCCCCCAAGACCATGTTCTATGACAAGCCCCAAGGGAAAGGGGAAGGGTCCTAGTGAGAGGGCCCAGAGCCCTACAGGGGCCTGGAGCTGGCGGACGGGAAGAGACACCTTTCTGGGTCTAGACAGTCCGTGGAAATAAAGGAATTAGGTCGAAATACTTCAACAGGACCACAGCCCTCACATCTCCAACGACCTCCAGTGACCTCCAGTGTGCTAACCCTACCAGTTCCTCGACAGGAGCCTGGAGCTTGTCACTCTGGGTGTCCAGGGACCAAAGGAGCAAATAAGAAGAAATGCTTCCCCTTATATCAATTGGCATAGCTCAGCCCAGATGTGCTAATAACTCAAGGGTAGAGTGCTTGTCTAGCATG
>NC_034592.1:19215735-19222865 GCF_900095145.1 Mus pahari | reverse complement strand
GAGAGAGAGAGAGAGAGAGAGAGAGAGAGAGATTAACTTCACGGGCTGTCTCAGGCTGTCTCCCTAGCGCTGAACCCCAGCCAATGCAGGCTCCTTGCTTTCCTGAGCCCACAAAGTGACCCTGAGGGAGGTGAAAAGCCCTTACTGAGACACCAGTCACATCAGAACACAGATCCGGGGAACCCTAAAGCCTCAGGCTATGCCACCTCTGTGCTATGCCAATCCAGGAGGCCCTGACACCGTTCCTTATCTCCTGGGATCTACACGCTCAGTAGCAAACTTACGGAGCTGCTATTGTGTCTGGCAGCAGCAGCGGAAGGATTTCTTTCTAGAACTTCCCCAGGACCAGCAGAAAAGAAAAAACAGTCCCTCGGGCAACTTTTCTAAAAGCTGGTGCAAAGAGCTGTGTTGGAGTTGGAGGTGGGAGGCGACAGGGAAATGCCAGCATTAGCCAGCTCCCAGTGTTAAGTTCTGCGGTCTAAGGAGACAGCACTGGCCCTGGGGTCTCTTCTGGCGCCAAACCCCTTAGGTGGTCCCCAGCGGGCTCCCGGGAAGCCCCTGCCCGCGGGCAGCGGGCTCCCTCACCCGCCCCACCTCCCTGGTCAGAGAGTTACAACTTGCAACCGGAGACGCCAGGCAGAGAACTAAGGGGTGGAATGGACTTACCTGGAGTTGGAGGCCACACGGCAGGGGCCAGGGATGCAATTGGGGAAGGCCAGGGATAGGGGAGGAAGGGGCTGATTTTGTCTGGGAGGAAGGGGTGGCGCAGTGCGGCGCAAGGGACCCGCACGTTGTCCCACGCAGTGACGCGGCTTACCCGATTGATCTCCTCGAGCCTCTTCTCCTGCCGGGCTTTGAGCAAACCGAAAGCCTTCCCTCCTGCAGGAGACAAAGAGTCGGCGGGGAAGCGAGGGTACCTCCCGGGCCACGCGTCCCCTCCGAGTTCCCGCGCGTGCCGCGCAGCGCACACAGGTAGGAATCCAGGGACGTCCGGAGCGAGACAGCGCGGGGACAACAGGCGCCTACCTTGGAACCTGTTGCTGAGTGCGACCGACATGGTATGAGCCCGACTCCGGACAAGGCCAGGGACAACAGGGAGGAAAAGTCGTCTGGTCCAGACCTTCGGCGGCGTGTGGCGACGGGACCCAGGGGCGGAGGGACCTCGCGGCCGGACACACCCCGCCCCTCTGGCGGCCCGCCTCCTGCCCCCCTCCCCGCGGCCGCGCACCCGGGGCATCAAAGCCCGCTGTTTAGCCGGACGCTTAGCCCGCCGCCGCCCCTCTGCTGGAGGACGCGGAAAATGCAAGATGGGAACGCCCTCTTTCCCCATCACCAGAAGAGACAATATCACATCTCACTAAGAACTTTGCAGAGCTGGTTGTGAAGATCAAGTGCCAATAGAGGCTGTCACCTTTGCCCCGCAGTGCCACTATGACACCAATATTTTAGATAAATACGTGTTTTGGTACAAATACGGTGTATCTGACACTTGGACTTTGTGTATCATTTCTCCTTACTACAAAGTAGTACTGGTATGCCTACTAGGCAGAAAAGTCTGGAAGCTGAAGCTGGGACACAAGTCCTCTAGGGTGGAAAAGAAGCAGCCTGTGACTTGAGGAGAAGCAGGGTGAAGCCAGGCTGGGCATGCAAGAACTGGGGACTTGTAAAGAAAGAGATCACGAATTATAGTGTCCAACCTGAACAGTCTTCTAGAGAAAGGGTCTCCCTCCAGTTACATTGTGGACACAGACACAGGTCAGGATTGTCCTAGCCAAGTGGAGGAGCTACTATCACCCCCAGAGGGGGACCCAGGAATCCCTGTTCCCCTGACTTATCTCAAGTCTACACTCCTTAGATTGTGATCCTGGGACCAGCTGACTGTCCTTTTGGGGGCGGGTAGCCAAGCTCACATGGGAGTCCAGTGGTCCAGATAGAATGCTATGGGCTAATGGGAGGAAAGATGCTTGCGAGGCAGGGTTCCTGCTCTTAGGTTCCTCCCCCTGGGCATTCATTCATCCCGCCAGCGTCTGAAGCTGGGCACTTGACACAAGCTCCCTAATTAGCAGAAGAGGAGAAACAGGAGCAGGGGCCGCACTGTAGAAGTAGGCCCACAAGGGCTTGGGAGTTCAAAGCCTGCATGGTAGTGTTCCCTCTGAAAACTCAGGCAGGAACTGGACTCAGAACAGGGACGTCATTGCTCTGGTTGCCCATGGTCCCAGCCAGCTGGGTTAGCAGTTGTTGTGTGACAAACTTTACCTGAGGAGATACACACAAACACACACACACACACACACACACACACACACACACACGTTTACTCACCCCAGCTTGGGAACCCAGGAGAGATCCAATTACAGATACCACCAAAGTCCAGCTTGGTGACCCAATGAGCTTTATTAGGGTTACTTACAAGAATATGGGTGAAGAGTTAACTTACAGAAGCAGAAATGACTCACAGACAGCTGTGTTGCCAAAGTCCACCCCCAGCATGGGTGACAGCTCACAAAACTGGGAACCTGGAGCTCTCATGGTCTACAGACAGTGCGACAGGTGGATGGAGAGTCCCCTTTCCCCAGGGCATCAGTTAGTCCAACCAGTAGGCAGCTCTGCTTGTCTAAAAGTCTTCTTTGCAGCAGGCCCTGCTGAGGCTGGCAGGGAGGGGCCCAGGGAATCTGCTCAGTTTCAGGGAGCTCTTGAAGCTATTGTTTTGGGTTGTTTACCTCCCTGCCTGAGGAGCCCCTCTACAGGAAAGAATGTTTTCACCTCAGAGAAGACTGCTCCACAGCTGTTCCTGGCTGTTCAGTGGGACAGGACAGGGACCACCCCAAATCTACTGCTCAGCTGGCTGCCTTGTTAGCCAGATGTTCAGCTGCTGCTGGCATTCCGCTCCCCTCCCCTCCGTCAAGAGCAGCCCCACCTCTGGGCCTTTTGAGTGGCTCTGCATACACCAGGCATGACCTTACCGCATGAGTCACTTGGCAGGCCTGAGACATGTTCCTAGGAAGCCTGGTCTCCGCCCACTAGAGATGCTGGGACCACACTTTGCTGTATGGACATCATGGCTCAAGTGGGTAGAGGTTGACCATCCATCAGTGGAGGAACTGGGTTAAGGCCAGAGGAATGCCAGATCTTGCCCCAGACTTTGACTTTAGAGCTCCCATTTCCTTTATATCACAAACCAGATCCTAATTACCCAATCCCGTCTTTGGTCTTCCTGCCCCAACCCTGGCAACCTACCATATCAGTCCCACTCAGCATAAAAGAGCAAGCACACCATCCTCAGCCTCCCCTTGACCTCAAGCTTCTCTCTGGAGGGATGCACCTCTCCTCGGAACACTTTGCCGGTACGTGTACGGCATGTCTCACCACAAAGCCTTGGACACAAAGTCCCTGGTATTTTGGCCAAGCAGGGAACTTGACCACTCAAACATTTGACCTGGGGCTGGAGTGGTGGATCAGCAGTTAAAAGAAGTGTCTGCTTGCTGGGTAGTAGTAGCACACACCTTTAATCCCAGCACTTGGGAGGCAGAGGCAGGCGGATCTCCAAGTTCGAGGCCAGCCTGGTCTACAGAGAGAGAGTTCTAGGATGGCCAGGGCTATACAGAGAAACCCTGTCTTGAAAAAAATGAATAAAAACTAATAATGAGCTGATGATATGCAAGCCTGGGACTTTGTGAAGGATGGAGGGGGGGTGTGCAATATCATCAACCATTAAGTACAAGAAAGACAAGGAAAGCTCATTTGTAGAGGCAAGGCCTAAGCAAACGGAGAAG
Source organism: Mus pahari (assembly GCF_900095145.1). Taxonomy (NCBI): domain Eukaryota; kingdom Metazoa; phylum Chordata; class Mammalia; order Rodentia; family Muridae; genus Mus; species Mus pahari. The sequence goes on along the minus strand of NC_034592.1, from coordinate 19,219,092 downwards.
AGCCAAGCTGGGGCCAAGGAAGAAGGCAGGAGGGAAAAACTGCTCCTCTCAGCAGCCCCAGGCTCAGGTTCCTCTAAAGCCTGGCAGCCTCTCCTAGCCCAGAACTCCAAATCACCCTCCCAGCGGCTTCCACTGTCCCGTTGAAGCTAATCTGGTAGTCATTTTGGCCTTGTGGCCAAAAGCCTTGGTAGAATAGAGGATGCTTTACAATCTGCTCTAATCTAAGTTTGCAGTGACCTACGCTGGCCAGGCTATAACCTTGGCTGCTGCCTACCCTCTTATATGAGCCGTTCTCCCCCCTCCGCTCCCCGTCTCTCCACCCTTCCAGACCCAGGCTCAAGGCCACCTCCTCTCAATGGTGCTCCTCCTTTCCCCTTACCGTGCTACTGGACAGAATTAAGTTCAGTTTTCTGCCTCAGCGTCCCCACCCTGAACCAGGGACCGGCAGAGGAACTCTTTGCGTGCCACCTCTATCCGGGCCCCTCATTTTTGTCTGAAAGCCCCCTGGATCTGAGAAGAAAGGTGGTGGTCACAGTGCGCCTGCTAAGGCCAACACGACAGACCCCAGCGTGGCACAAGTTCAGTTCTGCCAACCTCCTTCCCACACATGGGATCACAAATGCAGGCTCTACCTGCTTTCCGGGCCAGCCATAAGAAGTGTTCTGTGCATACATACCCACAGCTGTCACACCAGCACTGGAGGACCAAAGGCACAGCAAACAGAAAAGGGTCCTTTATTTCCTCAGTCCACGTAACTATCAGTTCCTCTGGGGCCTGAGGAAGGGATTGGGCTTGCAAAGGTGGCTGTTACCCCAGTGCCTGGGCTCTGCTGTGTGCTAAAGAGCTCTAAGAAAAAGAGGGGGCATCAGCAAGAGATGCCAGGGGTTTCTGAAGGAGGCAGTCATGGGCAGCAGGCCTAGAACGACAGCCAGGCTCCCACATCCCTGTGACATACTTCATGGCAGGTGGGGCCACAGGACCAGTCTGAGAAGTGTCAATCAAAGGCTAACCAGGTCAGCAAGGCACAAAAGGGCTGTCCCCAGGGGCTGTCCCCAGGGTGTGCTTGAGACCTCATGAATCAGACCCTGAAGAAGGTGGTTCTTCAGGTAGGTCAGGACATTGAAGGCGGATGGATCAGGCACTTCCCTCAATGAAACAGCTGGTCCAGATCCCTGGAGGGAATCATCCACAAAAGATACCTCCATCTTACCTTGCCCTGCGGGCTTTGCAGTCCACGTGGCCTCAGGTTCCACTTCCGGGAACCCTGTTAGAATCTGGGCATTGCTTGATCTGTCTGGTACTTCAGTTCTCAGAGCTGCTGAGTGACCAGTTAGGGGACAGGGGACCATAGTGGGCCCAGGGCCAGCTCTGTGACCATGCACGTGGGACTTTCTGAGGCTTCCCAAGATCTCTGAGGATAATCTCTCAGCCTCGGAGGTACCACCCCTGTTTGGCCCCTGTTTTCTGAAGGGTTGTCGATGTGTCAGCCCTGCAGGGAATATTTCATAACAAGACCCACCCAGAATGTGGAGTGTGCCCAAGCTCAGGACTGCCTCTCCACAGCTCTAGACTCTCATGTGTGTGCATGCACACAGGTGGTGTTAACACACCAGTGCATCGCATACACATATGTGCAGATGAAGACGTGCCTTACTGACACTGGAGTGTGTATGCTTATGCATGTCTAGGGAGCACACACTGAGGGGCTAACATACAGGGTCATCTGTGGAGGTGTGAGCATGTATTCACTCCTGTTCAGACCGAAGACACACCAGCAAACAAGCCTTCACATGAACATACGACAGGCAGGCCTGGGACACCTACGGGGAGTGGACAGGAAACGGCAGGGTGGGGAGGGTGTGCCGGGGTCTAGCTGGCACAGTTCTCTGGGAGACTGCTCAGAATGGTCTCCAAGTTGTGCTTGTCAGCGCGGATCTCAGCGAGGTCGTCCTCAAAGCTCTGAATCTGCAGCTCCTGGCGAGCAGATTCTTCCTCCAGCTGCCTCAGTTTGCGATGCAGGGCTCCGTGGGAATCCAACTGCAGCCTCAAGCTTTCTAGTGCCTGCTGGGTCTCGTTCAGGGTCTGAGCAGGGGCTTGGTGGGCACCCAGGGACCCTGTAGAGGCACACAGACAGCTTTAGCAGGAGCTGGCTGCCTGCAGGCCCTGGGAACCCACGCCCCAGGTCAGACACCCAGGAACTGGCCTGTTTACCACTCATTGGGAGGGGATATGGGAGGGTGTGAAGACCTGGGTGTCCATGCACTGGAGCTCACATGCGGAGTGAAGAAGTGGGGCTGGAGAGATGGCTCAGCAGTTAAGAGCACTTGCTTCTCTTGTAGAGGACCAGGGTTCAGATCCCAGCACCCACATGGTAGCTTACAACCCACTGTTATTCCAGTGCCAGGGTATCTTATACCCCTTTCCTGCCTCTGTGGAGGCATATGCCGCGCTTACAAGCAAAATGTTTGTATGTCAAATAAAAATAATAAATTTTAAACAAAGTCTTGAGGGTTTGTTTTTATTCTTTTGTAATCATGGCTGTCCTGGAACTTGCTCTGTAGACCGGGCTGGCCTTGAACTCCTAGAGCTATGTATGCCTCTGCCTCCTGAGTGCTGGGATTAAAGGTGTGCACCACCAACAACCAGCAGGGTTTTTTATTTCTAATACTTTATTTGTATTTATTTATTTGCTGTGGGGTGGGGTGGGGCACATGTGTAAGGACAACGCGTGAGAGTCTGCTCTCTCTCCACCATGTGGGTCCCAGGGCTGGAATTCAGGTGCTCAGGCATGGCAGTGGGTGTCTTCACTAACTGGGCCATTTCCTGGCCCAGTAATTTTTTTTTTTTTAGATGACCTTAGTGAGTTCCCTCCAAATACCTGTTTCCTCATCTACAAAACTGTGTGAGAGAGGTCACAGGATCTACACCAGCTCGAATGTCTGTACACATTTGTAGATAGCATTATATGTGGGGAAGTGGGCTCATTGAGCAGATGGCGGGATGCCCAGACTCAGACTGGGTGAGGGAGGCAGAGGAGACAGGAAGGACTACAGGTTCAGAGGGCAGGCGGTGGGCTTCTTACACAAATGTGTGCCCCTGCACAAATTCCTTCCACTTCTTAGGAATGATCTTCTCCTAGAGACAAAGAATGGGGCCAGGTGCCTACACTGGAATGCAGTGTGGTAGCATAGAGTCCAAGTCCTTGTCACATTGTCATCAAGTGTGACATTCAACAGAAAAATGGAGCTTGCCGGGCAGTGGTGTCGCACACCTTTAATCCCAGCACTTGGGAGGCAGAGGCAGGCGGATTTCTGAGTTCGAGGCCAGCCTGGTCTACAGAGTGCGTTCTAGGACAGC
>NC_034592.1:19212496-19214970 GCF_900095145.1 Mus pahari | reverse complement strand
ACCAGGCTGGCCTCGAACTCAGAAATTCACCTGCCTCTGCCTCCCAAGTGCTGGGATTAAAGGCATGGGCCACCACGCCCAGCCCCAATTGGTTTTTGATCAATCATTAAAGATGCCAGAGGTCAATGGCCAGGCACAGGGTGGGACTCTTAGTGTTTCAGGGCTAGGACAAAGAGAGGAACAGAGGACTTGAGGAAGAAGGATGGGATGCAGGAGCTGCAGATAAAGCCATGTGAGAATTCGGTGGTAGCGACTGGCCACTTCCCTGATTGGGCCTGGAGTAGCAGAAGAAGGATTAGAAATGCCCAGTCATTGAGTTAGTGAAGGCATTTTAAAAGTAAGCTAATGTGTATGTGTGTTTCATTCTTGGATCCAAAGATAGCTCCTGGATGGGTGCATGCTTGCGATCTGCAAAGGGCAGAAATCGGTGTAGCCAAAACTCCCTCTACAAATGAACTCCAGGTTCAGAGGAATTCTAACTCAAAATATGAGGTAGAGAGTCATTCAGTGAGAAGGGGTGCTTGCCACCAAGACTAAGGACCTGAGCTCAGCCCTGACCTACATAATGAGGTCAAAATAAAATAAAAAACTTAAAAATAAGTAAATAGCCTGGCACAGTGAACTTCAATCCTAGTACTCAGTCAAGAGCAGAAGCAGGAGGATCTCTGTGAGTTCCAGGCCAGCCTGGTCTACATAATGAGTTCCAGGACAGCCAGAGTTACATAATGAGACCCTGTCTTAAAAAATAAAAATAGGGCCGGGCGTGGTGGAGCATGCCTTTAATCCCAGCATTTGGGAGGCAGAGGCAGGTGGATTTCTGAGTTTAGGCCACCTGGTCTACAGAGTGAGTTAGTTTCAGGACAGCCAGGGCTACACAGAGAAACCCTGACTCGAAAAACAAAACAAAACAAATAATAATAATAAAATAAAAATAAAAATAGGGTGCTTGCTTTGGCAGCACATATACTAAAAATAAAAATAGGGTTTGGAGAGATAGCTCAGTGGTTAAGAGCACTGACTGCTCTTCCAGAGGTCCTGAGTCCAATTCCTAGCACCAATATGATGACTCACAGCCATCTGTAATGGGATCTACTGCCTTCTTCTGATGTGTCTGAAGAGGGTAAATGTGTCTTCATATAGATAAGATAAATAAATCTTAAAAAAAATAATAATGTGGAAAATAATAGAGAAGGTACCCAAAGTTAATCTCTGATCTCCACATAGAAGCCTGCACACGCACACACGTGCACACACGTGCACACATGAAAGAAAGAAAGAAAGAAAGAAAGAAAGAAAGAAAGAAAGAAAGAAAGAAAGAAAGAAAGAAAGAAAGAAAGAATTCTTAAAACTTTTAAAGGGAAAGCACGCTTTGAATCTGCTTAGTTGAGTTCACTCCAGAGGCCATAACCATAGAAAGGAGGCAGGTGACAGGCAGAGTGATGGAGAGCCAGTGTTTTGTTGTTGTTGTTTTGTTTGTTTTGTTTTGTTTTTCTGAGACAGGGTTTTCTCTGTATAGCCCTGGCTGACCTGGAACTCACTCTGTAGACCAGGCTGGCCTCGAACTCAGAAATCCACCTGCTTCTGCCTCCCCAAGTGCTGGATTAAAGGTGTGCGCCACCACCGCCCAGCTGAGAGGCAGTGTTTAACAGGCCCTTTCTCTTTGGAAAGTTCTGGAAATGGGTGGTGTTGCAGGGGAGACAACTTTGAGTGTGTTTAATGACCGTGGACCAGGCACTGGGGGCTCAGTGTCCAGCCAGTGGCATGAGGAGGTGGCTGACACTTTCGCATAGGTGGGGCCCGGTGGAAGGAAGCTAGGCCATAGAGGATGTGCCCTGAGGGGGGTATTAGCCCTTCTGCTCCTCTCTGGCTGCCATCAGGTGACCAGGCCTCCTCCACCAGTGTGCTATCACCAGGAAGTGCAGAGCTGCCAAAGGCTCAAAGCAACAAGGCCAATGGAGTGGGACCAAGAGTCCTTTAACAAGGCAAACCTTTGCTCTCTTCTCCCTGCTCCCTCTCTCTAACAGGGCCAAGGATGGAACCCAGGGCTTCGAGCCTGCTACATTGGCATTCGACCATGAGCCATATTCTCTACTACCCAAATCCTCCATCCTTTTAATCTGAATATCTCGGGAAGTTTGCCACAGTGATGGAAGCTTACAAACACAGTCATTGAAATGTGTACTTAAACACGTTCACAAAAGCAGACTTTATATTATGTATATCTTACCGCGGTTTTTGAAAATGTGTGCTGTTCATTCCTGCCCAACTTCTCTGACCTTTGACCTGGACCTCCAGGCCCGAATGGGTACCAGCTCTTCACCCAAAATGCCTTAGCCATTTAAATATAAATGTTCTTCGCTAAAGCCTGTTTGAAATTTTCTTTTACTTTCTTTCTCTCTTTCCTTCCTTCCTTCCTTCCTTTCTTTTCTTTTTTCTTTTTTCTTTTGTTTTTTGTTTTTTTTGAGACAGGGTTT